>NC_090768.1:5092433-5097433 GCF_036898095.1 Palaemon carinicauda
TAGTCTCAGCTGACTTAAGACTATAGGGAATTTGGGTAATAATAATGATAAAACTAAATTAAGGATATACTAATTAATGATCTGATGAATATTCAAACCAAAATATTGAGTTATGGAAAAACAAACTCAAAAACAAAAACTTATTTTTTTCAAAATGATGTTCTTCAGGTCACAAGGAATTGTCTTTATGGGAACCTAAATCCAACTAATTTTTTACTCGGGGAAGCCGCAAATCCACTTTAACTCCAGACTCCTTCTAACCCAACGTGAATTCCAATATCCTAAGCATCATGTAGTTCCCTCTAAACTCAAGTCGCGGCAGCTGTTTGTTTTCCCATGTTGAAACTGCAACCACCCTTGGATGCACACGTCCTCACACACTCTATACACGTATATATACATTCACATACAACCATTGCAACGGATGCTACTGTAGTATATTGTAATCTTCCCTATATATTAAGAAGCAAAGGTCTGCTCTATACATACACACCACACCTGTCACCTTCAGGGGGGAAGAAGTAGTAGTTATAACCTGGTGAGCGGGGGTACCCCCCAGAGGAAATGGGGAGGGGTTGGGAAGGTTTGAATCAGCGTGTGTGCGTGTTTGTGTATATACAGTATATCTATATATTTAACCATCATTTTGGAGGGGTCGCGTACACTAGAATTGAATAATCTGTCTTTCTCCCTGCCTTTCCATTTCGAAGAATTTCAATTCCTGTGATTGCTTCGAAAACAGCGGGAAATTTTTCCCCTTTGTGATTCAAGAGGGCAAGAAGAAGAGCATAGAGGTTGCTACCAAAGTATACATTGCATCAGCAGTTATGATGCGCTGTGCAATCGATTATGCGCCCACTCAGGCTTGTTCTATTGTAAAGACATCTTTCAAAATCCTCGTAAAACCGAAGCCCGTCCAGACTGCATTTTTATGAGAAAATTCCTGACAGGCCAAAATATAGGGGGCGTGGGTTGTCCTCAATTACTTATCTTTAAATGTAACAACGGTTCTTAAATTACCGTTCGTCATCATCTCCTCCTACGTCTATTGACGCAGAGGGCCTCGATCAGATTTCGCCGGTTGTCTCTGTCTTGAGCTTTTAATTCAATACTTCTCCATTCATCATTATCTGCTTCGCCATTTATAGTTCTAAGCCATGTAGGCCTAGGTCTTCTAATTCTTCTAGTGCCTTGTGGAGCCCAGTTAAACGTTTGGTGAATCAATCTCTCTTGGGGAGTGCGAAGAGCATGCCCAAACCATCTTCATCTACCCCTCTCCATGATCTCATCCACATACGATACTCGAGTAATCTCTCTTATAGTTTTATTTCTAATCTTGTCCTGCCATTTAACTCCCAAAATCCTTTTTAGGGCTTTATTCTCAAATCTACTAAATCTATTGGAGATTGTTTCATTGTCATACCATGACTCATGTCCATAGAGTAACACCGATCTCACTCTGATTTGCTTTTTTCAATCTTTCACTACACTCTAATTCTAAACCCTGTATTGGAGATCATTGTTCCTAAATACTTAAATGACTGTACCTCATTAATTCTTTCTCCTTCCTATGATATTCCATCCTCCATTGCATACTCCGTTCTCATCATCTCTTTCTTCTATTGTTCTTCAGCCCCACCTCGTGTGATATTCCATGCATTCTGGTAAGAAAGCATTGCAAATCTGTGGTGTTCTGCTAAGAAGGACAGCATCCTCAGCATACATTAGGTTTGCTAAATTTCTATCACCAATCCAGTCCAATCCTTCTCCACCATCTCTGATTGTTCTACACATTACAAAGTTCATGAGGACGATAAACAATACAGGTGACGACACATCCCCCTGGAGTACTCCGCTGTTCACTGGAAACTCAGTTGATAAGACTCCATTAACATTAACTTTGCACTTGCTATGCTCATGAACAGAGTTAATCAAATTTACATATTTAAGAAGAATTCCATAATAACGCAGGACTCTCCACAAAATTGGCCGGCGGACACTATCAAAGGCTTTTTCATAGTCCACAAATACCTTCAAAAGGGGATTTCTATATTCTACGCATTACTGTACAACATATCTCAAAATGAAAATTTGGTCAGTGCAACTTCTACCCTTTCTAAATCCTGCTTGTTAATCTCTCAACTTTTCATCAATCTTTCTATCCAGTCTCTTAATAATAAGCATACCATATATTTTCATAACTGACGTAAGTGTTATGCGTCAAAATTAATTATTGCAATCAGTCAGGTCTCCCTTAATAGCTATTTTCACCAACACTCCTAACTCCCATTCATCAGGTTTTGCCTCATCATGCAAATTACCGTTCAGAACTCTTTAATTATATATATACATATATATATATATACATATATATATATACATATATATATATATGTATATATATATATGTATATATATACTGTATATATATATTATATATACACACATGTATACCTAATACACACATACATATGTATATATACATGTATATACATACAAATATACATATATATATACCTATATATATACATATACAGTATATACACACATATATATATACATATATATACTGTATATATATATATATATATATATATATATATATATATTATATATACACACATGTATACCTAATACACGCACATACATATGTATATATACATGTATATACATACATATATACATATATATATATCCCTATATATACATATACAGTATATACACATATATATATACATATATATGCATACATATATACATATATATACACATATACACACACCTATATATATATATATATATATATACAGACACAAATACAATTATTAACAACAATAACAAATGCAGCCGTTTCAAGTCCACTGCAGGACAAAAGGCCTCAGACATATCAATTCATGTCTGGGGTTTGGCTAGGTTTCATCACCACGCTGGCTAATGCGGATTGGTGATGGTGGAAGATTGGTCCAGTCGCTCAAAGCAAACCCGCCTATTAGGAGTTGCCCTGTTTAGTACAGTTTTGCTGATCATGGCGATACACAAACACTTTCACCACGTTACGGTATCGCCACTCAAAAAGGGATATATATATATATATATATATATATATATATAATGTATATATATGTGTATATATATAGATATATATATATATATATATATATATATATATATATATATATATATATATATATATATATATATATATAAGGGTAAAATCGAGTGTTAAGAGATCCCCTTTACAAGTAGTTTTTGAACGAGGGAAATAGTCCGTTCTAATCAGATTCCTTCCTAAACTCCAAATAATTTATAATAGCAACATCATTATTAGATCAGCGTTTTAATATGGTCTACAAATAGTTTGAAAATTTGCTTGTTATTATAACAGTCACTTACATGTGGGAATTTTTATTTCGTTTGCAAAAATATTCTTATCTACTTTAGCCTATTGAAATATGAAAAATAATATTTCGTTAATATTTATTTTAATATGAATAGTTAGAGGGAACCCAGAATGACATCCCGTTATGATGAGTAACGTGCGTGACTAAGAAAAGACCTTTTCTTGGTTGCATAATCTCTACATCTAAATCTTGTATCGGCCGAGTTGGAAAATATAAGGGATAATATACTTGTCACTTCATCTAAAAAAGATTAGCAATTAATTACATGATCATACGAGTATTAACTTATGCATCAATAACTTGGAGCCTTACTAAAGCCTTAGAACATAAGCTAGTTACAACACAAAGAGCTATGAAAAGAATGATGATGGGATTAACACTAAGAGATAAAAAAAGAGCAACATGAATACGAGAGCAAACTAAAGCTAGGATAATCTAACATGTAAGATCAAAGAATGGACATGAGCAGAACATATAATGAGAATAACATATAATACTGTAGATGGACATTAAGAATAACAGATTAGGTCCCTAGAGATTACAAAAGAGGCAGGGGAAGGAAGAGTAGACGATGAATTGACGAACTAAGAAAATTTGCAGGTATAAACTAGCATAGAAAGATCATAAACAAACGCGAGCGGAAGGTCATTTCTGAGGCATTTGCTCTGGAGTGGACTAGTAACGGATGATGATGATGACTTGTGTGATAATGAGATAATAATCAATAAAAACAAATTGAATCATACATGCTAACTCGCACCATTTCATGCCAATCACTCGTCTTAAAAATGAAAACTAAATAAACTAGAATGGGCACTCGGTAGAGCGCATACCTTCGCAAAGCCACATCACAAGATAGACTATTGAATTGTGCACATTTTGGCACAAGTGTTATGCAAATCAGATAAAAATTGACCACGATAGAACAAATGTTTTTTCGTCTTTTCGAGACCTTGACCTTTACTCAACTCGCTCTCAAAATCTTATCAAATTGTCCTTAGATCATTAAATTTCATGAGATTCGACCCCGATATACCAAAAACACGTTTTTACCTTTTCAGAACCTTAACCTTGATCACGTGTATATCACATGAAAGGCAATATTTTTTTCAAACACATTTGGAACTAGTTTCATGCGAATAGGATAAAAATTTACCACAATATATATAACAAAAAGACGCTTTTTTACCCTTTGCGACCTTTACCTTGACCATTGACTCAATCACTCCCAAAATCTAATCAAATTGTCATTGGATCATGGCTAATCACCCCACTAAATTTCATGAGATTCGGTCAAAAACTTTTTGAGTTATGCGAATCACAAACACATAGACAGACACAAAATACTCGCGTATCAAAACAACCTTCTCAACTATGTTGGCGAAGGTAAACGTGAATATTTCTTCGAGACCGATTTCCATTACATTTTTATTGTCATTCCGGCAAGTGATAGTGGTATAGCTGATATTTAAACTGCAAGCTATTATCTTCACTCTTGTCTCTGTAACGTTTATCTGACCGTTTTATGAATTGTGTTGTTGATGGTGCTACATGTTTCCTATTCGGTCGGTATAAGTACACCTACCCCTCATGTTTTGG
>NC_090768.1:5102433-5124933 GCF_036898095.1 Palaemon carinicauda
CGCTACTCTCTCTCTCTCTCTCTCTCTCTCTCTCTCTCTCTCTCTCTCTCTCTCTCTCTCTCTCTCTCTCTCTCTCTCTCTCTCTCTCTGTATAAAGGGATTGAAATGAAATTATTACACCTGTCATAGCAGAACAACTTGGGAGCCTCGTTTGAAAATCTCGCTTCATTGGAAATCCCAAATAATGTACAAACATTGCCCCATATTAGAAATCCTACAAGTGAACTATAACATTAATCCATTTATTTCACGCATTAAGGATTATAATAAAGACCTTGCCTAATCAAATGATAACTACCTTGCCATATCAACTTCCTCATTAAAATAAAAGGGTTCCAGAATGGGTTTTTACTGAACTTATTCACTAGTTCTTTGTATAAAAAAGTCCTCAATTTGAAATAGGAAAGGAAATGAGTATATGAATTCCCCCTCCCAGGCCGGGCTTCAGCACACGCTGATTAGAAAAGGGTTAGACCTCATTATTTCTGTACCCTGTGTCCAAACTTGATAAAACAACAATAATCACAAAATTAAAAGATACATTTCGAATGCTGTGTAAATGAAATATAACTAGAGTTATGCATACTTTAAATCAAATAAGAAATGAAATCAAATTAAACAACCTTTAAACTACCATCCATTGGTGCTCTACAGAGACTCCAATATTTTACTTAGGTAAACCAAACTGTGTAGTACAATATATAAAGAATATATTGCGCCGTATCCGAATTAATCCATGAGAATTTCTTAATTATAATAAATAAAGAGCTCCACGAAAGTTTGGCCAACAGAGGTCTCAAAATAAAACGTTTATATAAAACAGAACATCAACATATTACGCATATGAAATAGGGTACATTGCTTTGAAATTCTAATACTTGAATATAAAAAGAGAATCAAGTAAAAATTATGCCAAAAATCATTTCAAAATAACCTTCGCTCTATTTTCACCTGACAGAATAATAATGTCATAATGAAACTCAGCAGGCAATAAAGGAATAATGAGAGAGAGAGAGAGAGAGAGAGAGAGAGAGAGAGAGAGAGAGAGAGAGAGAGAGAGAGAGAGAGAGAGAGAGAGAGAGAGAGAGAGAGAGAATTACGAGCCGCTCTGCAAGACACAGACGCGTTGCCTGTGTGTTGGAGATATTGGATGCGTTAAGTTAGTCCGAAAGGGTTTGGGGTCGATGGACTCCCGAATGCCACCCCCCCCCCCCCCTTTAGATACGCCTGAGATAAGATGAAAAGCACGAATCATTGATGAATATATTTAAAGACGATGAGCCTCTGTGAGGCGCAGTTCGAGTGAATTTCTTTCAAAGAGTTAATGGTACCGAGCGTCGAGATCGTTTTATTTCTCTTTTAGAATATGTGGGTACAGATAAACAGCGATAGGATACGAAGAAGCGGATGTAAGTAGAAACAAGGGAGATAAAGAGAGTAGAATCAGGGATTTCTAGTCTATGGATTAATTAGCGATATCTAATTTGTGGAGTAATTTCATAAAAAAAAAGCTTTTTCCGGTTTATAAGGAAGTAATAAGTAGAGATAATCATCATCATCATCATCTTCATCATCATCATCATCTCCTCCTACCCTATTGACGCAAAGGGCCTCGATTACATTTCACCAGTCGTCTCTATATTGAGCTTTTAATTCAATACTTCTCCATTCATCATCTACTTCGAGATAATAATAAAACTAAATCTAGAGAATTGATAAAAATTTCAAGTGTGGCTATTTCTTACTTAAAACACTACAGGTAAATGGCTTTATTTTCTTTACTAGCGTAGAACTGCCAATTGAATCTAGACGCCAATTCCAAAAAGCATCTATAACAAATCACAGATAACTTTATGAATTGGAAAAAAATAAAACTGCTGTATATTTCAAATCTCCAAGAAGTTTCACAAACAAGAGCAAAGCATAAAGATGCATCCAAAACAATGTAATACCAGCAACCCATAAACATTAAAGCTGGAAAACTCGTATCATAACACAGCGGAAAGAAAGTTAGTACATAATAAATTATTTCTGCAAGCGCTATTAGAGATCAAAGATTGCAGTTTACTTGGTCCCCTAGTGTCATTAACGAAAAAGAAGCTATCATTCCGTTCGGCAAAGGAGAAGATTTACTGGTTGTTTACAGCACACATTTTCCAGAAAGACTATCCAGTGATCAAGGACCGCGAACCAAGGAAAATAAAGACGGAAAGGGGAGCCAGTCTTTATCTGTCTTGTTCTAATCCATGAAGTAACAATGGCTTTGCAGACATGAACCGTTATATACTATTTGATTATATTTTCTGAGTGGGGATACCATAAAGTGTTCCACCCAAACTAGGTTGGTTTGCTGTGAGTGATCAGTCAAAAATCTCCCACAATCACCAATCCGCACTAGTCAGCTTGGTGATGAAAACGGCCAAACCCCAGACATTAATTGACATGGCTTAGGCATTTTTCCTACAGTGGGCTAGAAACGGCTGCTTTTTCTTTTAAGTAATATATTTCGACTAACCGTGTTTAATCTTGAAATTTCATCCCATCATATGATCAGTTAGTCAGAAAATTTGAGAAATATGTAGGCCATAGGCCTTCATTACCTTTCGTATCCATAATCAAGACTTTACTCCAAATACCTTCCTTATCCGAGGACATTCCCATAAAACTGAATTTTAGCTTCCTTACATAATTTAATCGTTTCAAGCTAAATATATATGTCACATGTCGACGGGATATATATATATATATATATATATATATATATATATATGTATATATATATACATATATATATACACAGTATATATATATATATATGCGTATATATATGTATATATATATACATATATACACACTGTATATATATATATATATATATATATATATATATATATAATTATACACACATATATACATAGGAAATATAAGATTAAGTCATTTTCCCTTAGGTTTTTTTGCATTTGAGCAACACGTTTCCCTGTGACTTTTACGCATATATATATATATATATATATATATATACATATATATATACACACATACAATGAGCAAGGTTATAATCTCTCTCTCTCTCTCTCTCTCTCTCTCTCTCTCCTCTCTCTCTCCTCTCTCTCTCTCTCTCTCTCTCTCTCTCCAAGTTTCTACGATGTAGAAAAAGTATGTTTAAGAAAAAAGGCAGTAGACAATTAAACACGAAACTGACAATATGGGGAAGGAACATTATGAAATCGAATCTCAAGTTGCTTAGGGTGAGCTTTCTAAATTCTGCGAATAAAAATGCTCGGAATTAAGGTACAATGTGAACTATACATCTCTAACACTATTTATTGCAAATGACACCTTCGTTAGCAAATTGAGATTTTACAATACTCACTATTTTGTAATTTTAATGCAGCTTTATAGTGTAATAGAACTCCAGTTTCTTACAGCGAATGAAACTAGATTGGACACTACGAAATAAACTGTTACACACATAAAATTAAATCTTTTTAAAGGTCACTCATGAATGGCAGAGGCAAGGGACAGTGACAATGCCCTAGAGAATGACCATATATACATATGATAAGCTGCCGAGCCGCTGCCAACCAAGCTAGGACCAGTGAGGGCCAGGCAATGGCTGATGATGATTCAACAAGTAGACCTAAATAGGCTCCCCCAAAACCCCATCCTCAGCTCACAACGGTGGTGAAGTTGCAAACACTACAAGAAACTGTCGAGCTTGAGCGTAATTCGAATCTCAGTCCGACAGATCACCAGGAAGAGACGTTTCCAATAGGCTACCGCAACCATAAAAAACAAATAATCAAACAAGATAAGAAATAATAAAGAGGAACTCTAACATGAAGAAATGCGCTCTCTCTCTCTCTCTCTCTCTCTCTCTCTCTCTCTCTCTCTCTCTCTCTCTCTCTCTCTCTCTCAATACTTTCATCCGCAGACTTCCTGGTCGTCATAATTACGAGCTCTAAAAGGAGTACAACATTTCCGAAAAACTTTCTCAGTAAACTCATCATTAGCGTATTCAAACACTACCGAAGAATCCAGTAAAATTAATCTGACATACCTGCCAATTACAATAACATCTTATATGTTTCTACCTCTTCCAAATATATAAGAAATTTATATTACAATAGCTTCTTATATGTTTCTACTTCTTCCAAACATATAAGACATTCATGTTACAATAAGACCTTTACGTTTCCTCTTCCAAATATATAAAAAATTTATATTACAATAACTTATTTGTTTCTACTTCTTCCATATATATTAAGGCATTTATGTTACAATAACATCTTTACGTTTCCTCTTCTAAATGTATTAGTAATTTATATAGCAATAACACAATAACATCGTATGTTTCTACCTTTTCCAAACGTATAAGAAATTTATATTACAATAATTTCTTAAAAACATATAAGAAATTTATATATTCACGTCGATAATTTTGGCAATTACAATGACCGTTTTATGAACGAAATAAATAAATCTTGTTAATCATACAGACTTGATCTAATAACACTATTTCCCTTTAGTATTCTTAAACATTTATAATTTATAAGTGTTAAATATCTTGATATGTATGCACGGACACATATATATAAAACCAGACACATGTCCTTTATCATATAGGGAGATAGTCATGCTAAAAGTCAATAACAGTTAACGGAATCATACAACTATTCATTCTCAACAGTAAATGGTTTCATACGTGTATGTTACATTCCCAACATATGTATGCAACTATTTTACAAACAAATGTTAAAAATGAATTTTTTTCCTTAATATTACTCATATAGTAAAAGCTTTTTATCCATCTCTATTCCTAATATAAGATATTACTTTTCCATTTGCTTTCCCCGGGTATACGCATACCTAGAAGCCATCTTCCTCCAAAAGATGTGTTTACCTTCATTATTCTTTCACATTATATCGTTTGTTCACAGTTCTTTTTACTTTTCCCTCCTGTAATAGTCCCAGGCGGCAAACATTTCCTTCTCACGTACTCCAAATATTAGGCGAAATAATTATTTCAACATTATCATCGCAAAACAGAAATCGCCATTAAGTTAGGAAAAATATTTTCTCACCTGTTACTCTGTTCCACCGGAAAACAATATTGTCGATGTTACACCAGTTCACTGCGTTACTGCTTTCTTTGTAATATGCTTCTAGTAACGCCAACTCCAAGCATAACTTAGGGTCTATAATTCAACATTCTATCTTGAGAAGGTTCTAAAAAAATTATGGACGAGAGAGAGAGAGAGAGAGAGAGAGAGAGAGAGAGAGAGAGAGAGAGAGAGAGAGAGAGAGAGAGAGAGAAGCAGGAATGAATTCAAGAAAAACTTCGAGAGAGAGAGAGAGAGAGAGAGAGAGAGAGAGAGAGAGAGAGAGAGAGAGAGAGAGAGAGAGAGAGAGAGCAGGAATGAATTCAAGAAAAACTTCGACAGAGAGAGAGAGAGAGAGAGAGAGAGAGAGAGAGAGAGAGAGAGAGAGAGAGAGAGAGAGCGCGAGAAAATGGCAGGAATGAATTCAAGAAAAACTTCTTAGAAAGAAAGTTCCAAATTTGAAGTGACACGCTACTAATGTTGCTTTAAAAAAATTCAAACCTTAATTAGCACTAAATGAGTTTGCTTTTTTGTTTAAAAGTCCATAGATTTTTTTCAAAGTTACAGCTAGATTTTAATTACATTTTGCGAAATTCTTTGCTACTGGACAATGAAGAGTAAAGGAGGATAGAATCGGGATCGAATCTCCACATTCTAATTTTTCATTTCCGTAATATTCCAAAACTAGTGTACGTGACGGCTAAATATTTAGATTGATATTCACACACAGACTCAACACTGATCGAAACTCTTATCCTACAAAACCTTTGCTTAAAAACTGTTCTACTAAAGGCGTATTTCAAAGGTATGACCAGGAAAGGAACATACTGTATATAATTCAAGTGAACTTGAACTTGTCTCATTGTAGTTTACGAGTTGGATTTGATGATCAACACTTCCTGAATTATCAGAATTCCGTTAACTTCTTAATTATTCATCTTAACCTTGTTTAAGGATTGTGTAATGGAAGCGTCCCTGCCAGGCCATTGCCGGACTGGGCTTCGAGTCCCGCTCAAGTTTGATAGTGTCTTGTAGTGTCTGCAACCTACCCGTCTTTGTGAGCTCAGGATGAGGAATAGGGGTTGAGAACCCTATAGGTCTTCCTGCTGATTCATCAGCAGCCATTGCCTGATCATCCCTGGTCCTAACATGGGTGGAGAAGGGGATTGGGCGCTAATCCATATATATGGTCAGTCTCTAGGGCATTGCCAAACTAGCTAGGGCATTGTCACTGTCCTTTGCCTCTGGCATTTATTTTCCAAAGGTATATTCTGCACAACGAATTTCCTCTCAATCTACATGTCACTCCAACCTAGTCCACGTGACATCGGTTCAAATATGAGTTTGTAGATTTCTCCCCAAGAATTTCCTTATTCATCTCAAAACTCCTCTTGTGATATTTGTTAGTTCTTGTAACCACAAAAAAAAAAAAGATGATACTTCTTTTTCTCTCATTATGACCTTGAGCTTGTCCAGACGAACTATGCAAATTTAGGGTGAATATAATATTGCATTTCTCAAGAGGACACGAATTCCCTTTTCCCTCTCTGTGTATTGGCCATGTCGAAATTCCTGGACATCCTCTGGTAATTAACAAATTGTGTAAATTATGAACCTATATAACTCTGTATCATGAAGTTTGGGGACTGACAATAATTTACTGCTATCCCTTCCGGAACCCTATTCTCGACTAGGGTTTACGACGTACTCTGATCCAAATAAAAATTCAGAATTATGAAATTAAAACACTTTTTTCCTCTCTATGTGTCCTTGATCTTTGCAAATGAAGGTGCGAAATACTAGATCTCTCAATGCTTGCATTACAAAGTTATAACCCCGATAATAAATTGCTTTTATAACTTGATTACATTCAGCATCATTGTCAGCCGTTACAGGTCCACTGAAGAACAAAGGCCCCAGGCACTTTCTTCCACTCACGTCTGTATATAGTTTTTTCAATGCTAGTTTATACCCGAAAATTTTTATCTCGTCAATCCATCGTCTTCTCTTCCTTCCCCTGCTTCTTTTGCAATCTCTGAGGATCAATTATGTTATTCTTAATGTCCATCTATCACAAGTCATTCTCATTATTGTGTCCTGCCTATGTCAGTTACTTTTGCTTACATATTGTTAGACTCTCTTTTCTGTCTTTTAGTGTTAATCCCATCATTATTCTTTCCACAGCTCTTTGAGTTGTAACTAGCTTATGTTCTAATGCTTTACATTAATCCTTGAAAAATTGCTTTTCTTAAGGGATATGATCTCCAAATGACCTAAATATATCTACCCTTTGCAAAACTATAGGTCAGATAAAGTGAATGGCAAACGGATTGACCAGACAGCTAAACCAGCAAAGTTTTCATTTATTCTTCCTTCATTATCCTTTTTATGTAAGGTATAAAATCATGGTACACATATTTCGAAAAATAGAGAAAGAAATTATGAAAAAACTAATGACAAAATAAGCAAACTTGAAAAACAGATCCACTCATAATGTTCCTGTCACGTCCAGCTGTCAACTACTTCCCGACTTATCTTGAAACGAGAATTTCTCGAAAATATGAAAATAAATAATGCTAATTTCATACCTCATTTCCCCCAAGTTCTTGTGGCATGTCTTGGGGACACTTATAGTGATTATGTTAATAAGTATTTAATTCTCAGCTATCTACAGTATTCATATATGTAATTATATTTCCTTATAAATAAAACTAACAAACATAGCAGCAGATATGAATATTACATTTAGGAATAGTAAAAAAGTAAAAGTATTTAGTTCTTAGCTATCTATTTATCTATGTAACTGTATCTGCTTTATTTAAAAATAAAATAACATATCACCATATATGAATATTACATTTAGAAATAGTAAAACTGGAAAAGAGAGAGAGATTCCAAGAGTAAAAAATCTTAACAATCGACCACAATAATATAAAGTTTTCAAAACACGAGTAAACACCGCAGAAAAAAAACATCACGAGACGAAGAATGAGAAAAAAAAAGAATAACGCAGAGCCAGGAGAATCCACAACCTGAGTAAAGGGAAGATAAAATGGCGAAGGAACGAGTACGCGGAAGCTATTAGTCAAAAGCAGACTGCAAACACATGGTATAAAGGGTTCCTGCTTTTGACGTGAAATGAAAAACGATATGAACCAGGAATCACAGATGCTTCACCTTGGCTCAAAATTGTAAAACACACGAGAAAATGCGCTGACTATATACAAAACATTTCAATAAAATAAAGTGTCTCAGGGTTACGCAAATCGACGATTCAACCTCGGATAAAATATAATAATAATAATTATAATAATAATAATAATTTTAGTAATTTTAATGATAATAACAATTTCCATGGACTGCAATTCAGTCAGAAAAGTTCAGTCCAATTGTCGGCTGAAAAAGATGTAATGAGAGGAAATAAAAATACGTAATAATTCATTTCTATATCTTTTATTTCAAATTATATTACACCTGAATATATATGCGGTAAGTGTTACACTGACCATCTGGACCCTAATAAAAGACTAAAATAGGTTAAACACTTTATTTGAATCCTGAATATCTTTTTTAATGAAAATTATACTAAATTAGCCTAAGAGACTCAAAAAATATTGATATATCATCTGCCGTAACTAGTCGACAGCAGGACAAAGGCCTCAGACATGTTCTTCCAATTCTGTCAGAATATGGTTTTTCTAGATCAGTCTATACCAACAAGTTCTCTTAGCTCGTCAATCCATCGTCTTCTCTTCCTTACCCTGCTTCGTTTGCAATCTCTAGGGACCCATTTTATTATTCTTAATCTCCGTCTATTATCTGTCATTCTCATTATAAGTCCTATCCATGTCCGTTTCCTTTTCTTTCAGGTTAGAATATCTTCTACTTGAGTTTGCTCTCGTATCCATATTGCTTTTTTCCTGTCTTTTAGTGTTATTCCCATCATTACTCTTTCCATAGCTCTTTGAGTTGGAACCATCAATATTCTAATATTCCTTACCCGACCAGAGGGATTTCTCCAAAGGAAGAACAACACTCCCTGCACAGCACATTTAAACTTTGACTGCTACACAATGGGTACGTCCTATGTCAGAAACGCTTCAATCTTATCACCACCGGTATTTAAAGGCCGAGAGTGTAACATCAGAAGACCAGGCTGCCATAAGTAGCACAATTCAATTTGTGCAAAAACTAACCGAAAACAAAGACGTTGAATTTCCTAAACAGCGTATGTCTGTTTGTGTGTGAATTATACTAAAATGAAAAATTGTTTTATCACGAAATATACATATTTCTTTGAAATAAGAAACATGGTAATTATGTATACATAAAGTCTATTAGCAAAATTTTGTATTGTTTCCAGTCAAAATATTTCTTAACTTATACTGCAATAGATACAAACTGGTAACAGTTTGCTCTCTTATTAAATTTATCTCGCTTCATTTCAGTGTTGATTATCCGTCATCACTTTTGTTAACAACATACTGTTTTATAACTCTACTATCAATTCTAAGTTCATTAAATCCCTAACGAACACTTTTTTTTAAGAATTCCAAACATCGATAACGAGAATTTTAGATATCATCTTCTGCAGTTACTGTTTTTATTTGCCTTCATTGTCATCACAAACAAAACTTTCTGAATAAAAAAAAAAAAAAAAAAAAAAAAAAAAAAAAAAAAAAAAACCGCTGCCTCATGAATAAAAAGTATCATATAAAGTTTTCTTCAACCTACTAAAGTAAAACAGGCTAAAGAAAAGACGAGGATGATATAGAATAAAAAGCAGGAATGAACAAGAAGCGTAGACGAAATAAAGTACAACACAATTGCAGAGAATGAAGGGAAAAATAAGAAACGGGGGAGTAATTGGCCTTACACTGAAGAAACCTACCCTTAACAGGAAAAGGCTCGGAACTGAGAACTACTTGACAGGGCCAGAATGATTGGAGAGGGAAGACGAGTAATAGAAGGAGAAGGGGGTCCCGGGAGGTGGGGGGGGGGGGGGCAGTTGTCAGTGGCCAGGGTGCTAAACCTGGAATGATAAGTTTGACGCCCAAATGTGAGGCCCTTTCTCATATTGGGAACTCTCTAAGAGGATCGTAAGTCATACCGAAGAATTGCCTCGTTCCTCTGCCACAGTCACATTGTTGGGGGGGGGGGGGATACTAGAGGGTAGCCATCTTCTTTAAATGTGTCTCTTTATAACTGAGGGATATAAAAAGGGAAAAACTAGGTAGGGTATGGATAGATGGTAGAAGAAATCGATGGAAGAATCACCCATGGTAGATGAATAGAGGCAGCGGAAGCCTCTGGAAGGAACGGAAAGATAGTGTCATAAAATGATAGGAAAAAAATAAGACCGTGATGTTGGGATGAGGAAAAATACGGCGTTCAGAGATTTACCTATTGATCACTATAAAACGAGAAAGAAAGAGAGAGACCATCCGGATTTCATCTCCTTAGGGACCAATTTTCAATCATTCGGGGGAAAAACCGGCTGTAATACGACATCTCTTATCGCAATATATTTCTCATATCGATAAAATCCGTTTTTTTTTTTTTTAATATATTGTCAGTTTCTAAACTCTTCTAATATGTTATGCAGGGGTTCTCCATAGAATTATGGAATCAAGCCATGCGTCTTAAAAGATTATGATTATTACAAGATTTTCCAAAATTATAAATACTGATAGACATTTCAGTTTGTCGATAAATATTTGGTTCTTTGCACAATTCATTGTAATAGCACAAGAGGATAACAGTAGTAGATAGTAACATCTTGACATCTTACTGATTAAGAAAAAAAAACTTAAGTAATATTTTCTACAAGTGATAGATTAATAGACTTTCTAATTTCCTTAAATGCTTCCAAGAGTTTTGAATATTTAGAGCAAACATAATAAACGAGACGCTTTATAAAAGAAAATTTGTCTAACAAACATGCCAGACAAGAGACCATCCCTTCATAACTGAGATATTAAGTCTCCTTCATTACTAAGATATTAAAAGACCTTGGCGTCTGTTCTCTTACAGAGTCACCCAGCCCCCCGTAATCAAAATCTACTCTACCGTAATTAATTTTCTCACTATACTCCAGGTAACATAAGTCACTTTAAGGATTACGTTCGTTCAAATATATACGTAGGGAAATTATGAGACGTGACTTAACAATATGCACTGCTATATATTGATTGAATAAAAAAAAAGGAGGAAAGAAAAGTTATATTCAAAAGTTTTTAGGATTTCAGCAAATTAGCAGACTAGTGGTCAACTATTTCTTACTATATTTAACCTTATATGATGGTTCCAAATGATTATAAATTAGTGTACACGAGCCGTCAAAAATGACGTCTAGATATGCACACAGATTCCCAACCCCTCCTCCTTTGCTAACTACAACCCACTAGTTTGACAATTTGGGGTCTCCGAGTGTACCTCTCGTAGTCCCTCTCATCAGGGTAAGACTATTTCCTCTCTCCTCTGAGCATGACAGGAAAGAAATTTTATATATATATATATATATATATATATATATATATATATATATATATATATATATATACACTACTGTACTAGGCGGTATTTACCGTGCTGGGTTGTATATCTTAGCAATCCATGTATGCCAACGGTTATATAAACGGATGAATGACTGGGTGGCGTTACGAGAACTTTGGATGTGGAGGAAATGAACTCCCCCCCCCACACCCCCAACCCAAATCTCAATGAAGTCACTGGCAGCAGGGTGACTGATTGAGTTTAGGGCGATAGACAAGATGTCTCTTGGCTTCTACTCCTGATGCCTGGTAGATAATCTTACTGGAATTAGTAAGGAACGGCAGGGGTTACTCGCTTACTTAGTAACTGCGCATCACAAAAAATATCTTAAAAACAGTAACAACATTGAAATTAATCTATCATATATAAACTACAAAAACTTAAAAAATCAAGAGGAAGAGAAATAAGATAGTGTGCCCGAGTGCACCCGTTTCTATCTACTCTGTTTACAAACAATCAGGAAAGTGGAATAATAAAAGAAAATTTAATAAAATACACCATTCTTCACGTTTATCGGGTAAAATCTTAATACTAAAATATACTTGAGGATGCTAAGCTGACGATACAGAAGGGAAAGTGAACGTGAGTTATAGTTTAATAAAAATACACTTCACAGATAATCGCATTTCATGAAGCACGAACCCTCCTATTTCATTTCAATTGAGGTCTGAAATAGTTACAAACCTCAAGACACCTCGAATCATAACTTTTATACTTGGGTCTATAACCCCTGAACAATTCGTTGTTACAGGAATTTAGTTAATATTCTTTCAAGGTTGAAGCAATTTCCCTCTAAATAAAGGACGGCAATAAATAATTGTAATATCAAATATATTTTGTTTACACAGTGAATTATTTCTCTGCCTAAGGGGCACCATTTAAACATAGATTGGGAGAACTAAAATTAACTAAATATCTCAACAGAAAGTTATAGAGATAAAACTCGCATCCTTTGATAAAACTAAATGACATATGCTCAAATTGCTGTAACAACGCGAGTGGTTATTTGCACCCTCAAAATCCATCTAGGTAACACCCGAGCCGTCCATACACGGTTCTGGATATCACTATGCCCAAAAATGATAACTTTCCTTTTAGTATTGGCAAGTCTTCTTTCGAAAACTGGTGTCAGACGCAATTGTGTTGATTAGCAATGGCTGGTTTAAGAATAAGTTTAGCATACCTTTCGTTCAGCCTGAAGGCTGGCAAACCCTTAACAAAAACAGATATGGAAAGGTTCTCAATCTGACATGCGAGGTAAGGGAAGTGTTCATTAAATTATTACAAATTTTATCAGTATATAGTTTTATAGAGAATATGTTTCTTTATGTTTGTAACTAAGCATGTGGATAATAAATCCTATATGTTATTAGTTTTGATTGATTGATTGATTGATTTAAAGTTTTCAGGCATCCTGACATCTAAGGTCATTGACGCCGTTATTAGTTTTGAAGCACATAATACTTCCCTTTCGAATCGACGAATAATCCTCTCTCTCTCTCTCTCTCTCTCTCTCTCTCTCTCTCTCTCTCTCTCTCTCTCTCTCTCTCTCTCTCTCTCAATATTTTTCAAGAACCCGATGTTACCTACTTCATTCAGTCCTGCTGATTCATTGTTTTGAGATGGAGCGATGTATCGTCCCTTGTTTATTGATTTTACCAAAGAGAGAAAAAGCAATAAAAAGTGAAAAAAAGGAGAGTTCAGAAACCTACCGATCGATGGAGATAGAATGAAAACATTCACAACAGATTGACAATGACATGTTCGTCTACTCTTTTCATTTAGACCAAACAAAGACTATTGAATAATACCTCAAGCGATGTAAGTTATGGTCCATTTCTAGAAACCTACATCGTGTGTCTCTGTTGACAATAACAGTGATTATTGTACAGGGTATTGAATCAACTGTAGTGTGTCGCAATAGAGGCACGAGGATAGCTACTGGGATCCCTAGTTGCACGAAGATCATCAGAAGGGCATGAAAAACCTAAAAAAAGGTAAGATAGAATGAACTTCTTGGCCAATGTTACCCTGGGGTCTTTTTCTATCCAGCCAGCCGTCAAGTTGACCGTAATCTCGATGATCACCTATTGTGTTTCAACGACGCTTGAGGGCACACTTTCTGGCTAAAAATATTCTTATGACCGAGGGTTTTGTAAGTAGTTTTGTTTTATAATTTGTAACACAATGACCACATTTCGCATAAAAATCTATTTTGTTCTTCTAACATGTACTATAAATACGCTCTTAAAAGCTTAATGGTCGGAGAAATTCAACAAATATTGCACACCAGTAATCAAAATGAAGAAAATTTAACTGTGTGTATATATATATATATATATATATATATATATATATATACTGTATATATATATATATATATATATATACTGTATATATATATACATATATATATATATATATATATATATATATATATATATATACTGTATATATATATATATATATACATATATATATATATATATATATATATATATATATATATATATATCCCTTTCTGATTTGGAATACCTTAATGAGGTAAAAGTTTGTTATCGCCATAATCAGCCAAACTGTACTAGTCAGGTCTAGCAATCCTAGATTGGTTTGCTGTGAGCGATCAGACGAAAATCTCCAACTGATCAGCAAGCGGCACTGGCCAGCCAAACCCCGGACATGCATTGACATGTCTGAGTCCTTTGTCCTGCAGTGGACTAGAAACTGCTTAATTTCTTGTTGTTGTGTGTGTGTACTCATTCGTGCTCTTCCCTTTCATAATCTTATGGGCGGTGTGCATATCTCATCAAACAACAGTTCATCAAAGTGTTTGTGTTTTCTTTAATCCTCATTATTTATAAGTAATAATACACCCATAGACCAATTTTTCATATCAAAAGCTGAAAGATAATTGGCAAAATAGACAAATTCATGAGCAAAATTTTCCTTCATAAACACATTTATAATACTTATTTCAGGTCTTATTTCAGGTCTTATTTTTTTCCGTTTCAAAGATAAGTGGATCACGGCGGTATTTGATATTTCATCATCCTTTCGGGTCTTACGTGTTCTCTTCCATTTTCTTCCAGTCTGCAAGTCTATATCATTCACACTATCATTCAAATTTAACTAGTTCGCCTCGACAAAGCCTCGAACCTGACACTAGGATGCATGTAGGTCCCTCAAAACTCAAAATAATACTGTACTAAATCAAATTCTCTTTTTCGACTGTAATAAGGAATGAAAGTCTTGTTTTATAATGACTTGAAGCAAATCATATTCCAAAAAAGTTAGTTTTTATCATCCTCCACAAAATTCGCTCCCATAAATATCTGCCTCATCTGATTTCTCGTTGATTTCTAACCTAGTCTCCAATATTCATATCTCCTTTACTCCTTTACTAGAAGCACTGCATTCATTTCCTTGCGCCAAAATTTTCCTTATACATTTGAGTATCAATCAATAAATGTTCTTCTACTCAAAGGTGATAACTAAAAATACCGATTATTTCGTCCATTGTTTCTGGACTTAAGAGTAACTGTTTTTTGAATAACTAGTAGCTCAGTAATTAATAATAATAATAATAATAATAATAATAATAATAATAATAATAATAATAATATTAAAACGTTATGTTCAATGAACGATTCCTGAGGACAGTAATTTCCTAGTTTTAACTCTCGCACTGTAGTAATGTAGCTTAGCAAAACATCACCTTAATTCAATATCGATGTACACAGTTACACTGTTTTCACGACATGTCAATAAATTCATTTTCTCATTTCATGAAGTTACTAAGAAGTCTTTCACTCCTGGCACATATCGAATTAGATTACATATATATTCAGTACTTAAAAGGTCACTAAATAAAAACAAACACAAAATGCTTCAATACTTTTTGTGCATCATAATTCTTTTAAAAGTAATAGTAATATTCAGAAGAAAGACCTTCCCGGGAGAGGTGTTATTAATTGCATCACCTCTATAAATATGTATCTATTCATGGATAAACTAAATGTATTCGTACCGTATATTCTTTGCTCTAAAGTAGAATCTCCCTTTCACTGGAGAATTCCAATATCGTATTCGTCTTTCCTTTTGTTATGTGGCAGACACATACTATCCATAATATACAAGGTAAATGGTATCAAGTTCCATCAGAAAATAGAAGGTAGAAAGATGACACTTAACCGGTGTTACTAGCAGACCCAGGTCAACTATTACTTATAATACCTTATAATGGAACTAACATGAAAAATAATACTACTTATAATGCTAGACGATGAAAATAACATAAAAATAATAATTATAATGCTAGATGATGGAACTAACATAAAAAAATACTACTTATAATGATAGACGAAGGAACCAACATAAAAGTTTGTCGCAAAATTCATTGCATCATAGGCATTTGAATGTAGGAAGTACAGTATGTGATGCAACTACATATGGCACTAGTAAAAAGGAAAAACATACGATTAATTATTAACTGTATATAAAACGCTTGAGGTTTTCAAATTACTAACAGAGACAGATATCTCCCTCATATAATGAACAAGTGCCCGGCTATCTATCTATCTATCCATTTATATATATATATATATATATATATATATATATATATATATATATATATATATACAGTATATATTGATTATTTCTTGCAGCATTGCCAGACGTATAATTACTTGCTATTTCCCGGTCCATCGGATATGGGGGAGAGGAAGTAGTAATACCCTGCTGAGAGGAGTTGGTTAGGGAAGGGGGGGGGGGGTGGGGGGTGGTAAGGATTGAATCCGTACGTGTGAGTGCATATCTATCTAAAGATTTCGTCGTTATTTCCGATGAGTCGGGTACACTAATAAGCCTACTCTAATAGAAAATATACAGCTTATAAAACTTATAAATCCTAACTTTTTAACCAATGAACGTTAAATGTGTATGATTTTGTGCATTAAAAGCAGAAGAAAGGCTACATAACACAGATGAAATTTCCTGTAACCTAATTGGCATCACTCCATGGATGGCATCATTTGCGTAAATAGCATGAACTTGAGACACACACATATATATATATATAAATATATATATATATATATATATATATATAATATAGAAATACATACATATATATAAAAAAAAAAACAAATGCAGCCTCAGACATGTCCTTATTCATGTCTGGAGTTTGGCAGGTTTTCATCACGACGCTGCGGAGTAGGGATTGGTGATGGTGGGAGATTTTAATCTGATCGCTCACAGAAAACCATCCTAGTATGGGTCGCCCTGACTAGTACAGCTTTACTGATCATGGCGATACACGAACCCTTTCACCACATTAAGGTATCCTTACTAAGAAAGGGGCGTAGCCTATACTGCGCATGTGATTCTGTGTACATAAGCCAACGATTAGTAAACAATTTGTACAATTTTTTTTTTTTTTTTTTGTCAATCAAAACTGTGAAAGGATTAACTTCACTATCTAACTAAAGATTTTACCGCCCCCACCTCCCTCCCTCCCCCACCCCCCCCCAAAAAAAAAAAAAAATTGCTATTATTCACTTACAACCAACATATAGCAATCGTCATTCACATAATATTATGACTTTATGAAACGTGGCAAAGTAAACAAATGCTGGAAGTATCAGTTGTACTAATCTTGAGCTTAAATTCTTAATACTCTGGAAGCTATGTAAATTGTATTTCAATATCCGTACAAAGGAAGTGACACGAAATATACAATCCTTCGGATTATATTCGTTCCCCTCATACAAACTACAAAGTACAAGGCATCGATGTATGAGAGAGAGAGAGAGAGAGAGAGAGAGAGAGAGAGAGAGAGAGAGAGAGAGAGAGAGAGAGAGAGAGAGAGAGAGAGAGAGAGAGAGAGATTGTATGTATCACATATCCCGTTAAATTTGAATCGTGGGAAAAGCAAAATTACGGGTAATGGCGAAGACATGCGTTTTAGATTGTTTTGAACAGAGAGAGAGAGAGAGAGAGAGAGAGAGAGAGAGAGAGGAGAGAGAGAGAGAGAGAGAGAGAGCACTATGTATCATATATCCCGTTAAATTTGAATCAGGAGGTACAACAAAATCTTTGGGTAATGGCGTAGACATGAGTTTGAGAGAGAGAGAGAGAGAGAGAGAGAGAGAGAGAGAGAGAGAGAGAGAGAGAGAGAGAGAGAGAGATTTTTCTATTACAAAGAACAAACAGAATATATTAAAAATTCTAGTTGCGTCGTAAGGAACAGCAAATTCTTGTGGTGGTGGAGTTGAAGTTGATTTCGAATTCTCCCGTCTTCCCCTAGGTTCCGGTTTGATGTTGATAAGTAGGAGAGGGGGGACTTCTCTATCGAACACCGATCTTACATGATAGAGACCATGAGTGTGGGAAGAAGGAAGAATCCGAATGATAACAGAAGAGAGAACGTTGAAAAAAATGAAGCAAGATAAAGGTTGAAGAAAAATAGCCAGGGGGGAATTTTGTTTCATCAGAAATCATCGACTTTACTACGTGAACGTCAGCATTATGAGAACACTTCAAATATGAGGAACCATTTTATGAAGTAATAGGCGATATTTTTTAAAGTTATTAGAATTCACGTGGATTATATCTTGTTACTATTCACGTGGATTATATTTTAGCTTTTTAAGATATTTAAAAGCACATTTTTTTTAGAAAGGCGTAATTCACCTAAAATAGGATATTAAGATATCTCACCTTCAGTTTATTTTTTTTTCTTTCCTCACTTGGCTATGTTTCCCTATAGGAGCCCTTGGGCTTATAGCACCCTGCTATAAGATGTCAATGATTCTCATTCCCACATGTATTCAAACCCATCTAATAAAGTAATTTATAAACCTTTATACTACCATGAAGCCCTTATCACTGGTCCAGAGGGTTAACAGACTTTTGTAGGTGAATTCTGGTAGAAAAATAAAATATGAAGTAACTTGGGATAAATTGGTGAAATATGTACAGTAGGACAAAGGAATTCCTGACACCCCTCGCTTAGGGAAAGTGCACCCTGCCACACTCTTACTGAGCAGAGTGTTTTGTGTTAAACCCAGCTGACCACTGATACCATCTCTCCCTACACTATCGGTCTGGTTACTTGCCACGCAATACGGTCTGTTTGGTTACTCACCACGCAGTAAGGGTGTGACCATGTGCACTTTCTAAGAGCATGGTGTACCAGGAATTCCTGTGTCCAGCTGTATATACAAAGAATTAAAGGATTAAAACATTACAAAAGAAGTTTTGAGTTGTTGCAATCAAAGAATAAAAGAAAATAGGTAGATGAAAATTGTATATTAAAAACTCTGTGGAAGTAACAGTTAGATAGTCAAAGAAGAGGCGGTAAGATCGAAGGGCCTTAACATCCAGGATGTTTAGGAGTATGTTTAACATGAACGTCAAGGCGCAGTGACTTGGTGAAGGAGCAGTCGAAGGGTTGCTTTTTTTTTGAAGAAAAAATTATAAAAGAATAACATTAATAGGACGAACAGTTCCCCGAATTTCTGGCTTTTTGTTTTTTATATTCCGTAAAACTTTTAACAGAAGTAAAATTTCTTTGCAAAAGGAGCTGAACTTCCACCAACAGAAGTTTATGGTTATGTTTTTCTTTGGAATTTTCCTCCTATGATCACTGATCATCGTTGAATGAAGTAAACAACTTCACCTTTACAATATTTGCTGAAAACAAAACGTGAAGTAAATAGATATATAAATATTCCTATATTATACATACAAAATACACACACACACACACACATATATATATATATATATATATATATATATATATATATATATATATATATATACACACACACACATATATATATATATATATATATATATATATATATATATATATAAAAGCAAGGAGTAATGAGAAGGTGCAAATAAACCATGTATAAAGTATGTTTGATGGATGTTTGCAGATGGTAAAGAAACTGCATTCACAAGTGAAAACATTTCGAAGTGTTTCTAAAAGGAAAGTCTGGACTAAAAGACAGCAGCAGTATCGTTGTGATCGCAAATGCAAACCAAGGATTTGCAGCAATGAAGGTTAATATGGAAGGTGGAATAATGGATGTGATTGACTCAAATAGGGAACTGATATGGCTGATGGTAGTACGATGAGGAAAGAGGGGAGTCGCATATAAGTTGAAGTAAGAAAAGCAACTGGCTGTGCGCCAAAGAGTTTCTATGGAAGCCAAGGTGGGAATAGTCTATATAAAGGGAGTATTGAGCCAACTATGGGTTATCCCTTTAAAAATATATGCTTCGATATCAAATGTGATTGAAAGTTTAAGAGATTCGAGCTGTATAGAATAACTGTTTGTGTAATACTGTGCTACATCCGTTCTTGTGAACCTAATTAAGGCCATCCCATTAAAAAGTCCCAATATACTATATATATATATATATATACATATATATATATATATATATATATATATATATATATATATATATGTACATATATATATATATATATATATATATATATATATATATATATACATATATATATGTATATATGTATATATATATATATATATATATATATATATATATTTATGTAGTTAATTCTAATATCTACTTACATAGATTCGGTAAAAGGCAAACCCACACTATTCTGTGAATGATAGTTGTGAGGTTAATAGTTTTATAAATTGTAGATAAATGATACCAACCCTTAAAATAAATCGTAAGAAGAAAGACCTAAGTATCTATCATTCAACATCCAGTACACAACTAAGATTTGAATCTACTTTTAATGAAAATTACAACCCATATCTCCCTCAATAACCCTCTCAGTTTCACTTAATCCTTAAGGCAATGGTGAATAATAGTCTCTCTTAAATTCATGGGTTGTGGTGGCCTTTTGGAAATGCCCCTACCTGGCGATCGATGGACTGAGGTTCGAGCCCTGCTCAGATCGTCAGAAGGGGCTTCGAGTCCAGCTTAAAATTGATAATTTCTGGTAGGGTCTGCGATCTTAACATCCTTGTAAGTTGAGGAAGGAAGGAGGATTTATAGAAGCCTACAGGTCTACCTGCTGAGTCATTAGCAACCACTGCCTTGCACTCCCTGGTACTTGCGTGGGTGGAGAGCGGGCTTGGGCGCTGATCATATTTATATATGGTCAGTCTCTATGGAATCGTCCTGCTAGTCAGGGCAATATTATTGTCCCTTGCCATTCATGAGCGGCCTTTAAACCTTTCAAAGAAAATAGTAATCTTGACTAAACAGATAGTCAAAATAGGTAAAATGGTACAGAAATGAAAAACACTGGCTCTGACAGAGGTTTCCTCGCATGATAGCATCTATTTAACTCATTTGCTGCACCGTTATAAAGCTCCCTTTCCTGCCAGAGGGCTCCAGAGATATCATAAACTATATCTCTCTGAGGTGCTATTCATCGAGGCCCTAAGCGCCACTCTGCAATGCTCTCCCAAATGGAGTTCGCTTTAATAGTCTCATACGGCGGCAATAACTAAGAGCGTAAATGCTTCATCCTCCTAGGTCGCAATAAATGCGTTTGGAAGGGGCGCCTCAGAGAGGCGCACACCTTTAAACAAATAAGTTGATATCGAGTTGAATAGAATATGGTGTTTGTAAACTATTTAACAATATATTTGAAATTCGTTAATCAAATAATGAATACATATGTATACATAAGTATGTGCAATAACAACAGTATGTACATTTTGTATATACACATGCATATATAATCACTATATATATATATATATATATATATATATATATATATATATATATATATATATATATATATGAAAAATTTTGCACATTTAGACGTGTTTTACATATTCAAATAAGCCATATATATTTTTGATACATTAATGTCTGGATTCTCTTAACGACCTCGGGATCAGAGCCCCAGGCGAAATCACACAAAGACAAGAGCTTGTGTCCGGCCGGGAATCGAACCCTGGTCGGCAAGCTTGTACAGACAGTGACTAAACCACTTTCTTCGTGGCCAAGTGGTTTAGTCACTGTCTGGTCGGCAAGCTTGTACAGACAGTGACTAAACCACTTTCTTCGTGGCCAAGTGGTTTAGTCACTGTCTGTACAAGCTTGCCGACCAGGGTTCGATTCCCGGCCGGACACAAGCTCTTGTCTTTGTGTGATTTCGCCTGGGGCTCTGATCCCGAGTTCGTTAAGAGAATCCAGACATTAATGTATCAAAAATATATATGGCTTATTTGAATATATATATATATATATATATATATATATATATATATATATATATATATATATATATATATATATATATATCTTACTATCTTGTCTAGCTAAAGACAAAGGAGGGTGAAAAGTCCTACTCTGTTTTTTACCTATGGAAGGCCGTAAAGAAACAAGAAAGACGGGGAGAGATTAAGAATAGGACTACCCTAAAGATGTAGTTGGCATAGCTTAATAGAGAGGAGGGAGGTTATAAGACAGGGAAAGCGGGAAGAAACTTAGTACTTGTAATATAGAAAATTATTTCAAGCTAAAATACAAAATATAACTACTAAATATTTGAATTTAATTATTATCATAACCAGCTAAATAGAGAAAACAGGATGCTACAAGCCCAAGCGGTCCAACATGGCAAATAGCCCAGTGAAGAAAGGATATAAAATGCACCCCTAAGCAAGAGAATTCAAACCCAAGACAGTGGAAGACCATGTTACAGAGGGTATGGCACTTACTCTTTGTCGTCTCCGCATTGGTCACACTCGGAATACACACGAGTTTCTGCTGGCTAGCCAACACCAACCATATTGCGAAGACTGTTTGATACCCTCGACAGTGAGGC
>NC_090768.1:5137433-5139933 GCF_036898095.1 Palaemon carinicauda
AATGAATTCAGCTAGTCTTTGGTCAATGATTGCATAACCTTGATTACTGTCGGTAGCACTTGGAGAACAAATTGAGCTTCGATGAAAACCCTTTTCTTTCTGGAAGCGTCACCACTTGGCTTCCCATGCCATACTTTTGTTATATGGTGCAACATCGGGTCCAGATTGCTTCCGAAAACGTTCTCTAAAAGCTTCTATGGCGTGACCGAAGTGGGCGGTTTAAAGGAAACCAATCAGCAAGCATAAATTTCTTTAAAAAAATCCTTAAATGGCAATGTCGGTTACCCATCCTAATCAGCTTCTCCCATGCACATGTATGTAAGTTTCGAGAAGAGACAATTCGGGGGAGATACGAACAAGATAGGAAAGAGGGTATTAAGAAAACTGGAGGTCAGACAGTGTTAAGTCCTGTCCACACGATCGAGCATGCCGTCGGGCAAACAGTGATACCAGACCACAATAGTTAGTAAGAATGAGGGTTAATGAAGTCAGAAGCGGGAAAACCACAGACAGAGATCTGACATCATACAGTGTTGCCAGATCCCTTCCTTTAGTTTTCCCGCTTCTGACGTCATTAACCCTCATTTTCTCTAACTATTTTGGCCTGGTATCACTGTTTGCCCGTCGGGCATGCTCGATCGTGTGTTCAGGGCTTTAGTGTCCGATGGGAACCTCCAATTTAGTCGATAGAAAATCTCTTATTTTTTTCATGTACGAGACAAAGAGATATCCTATCAGTGACGAAGAGAAGCAACTAATCCTTCTTTGACTTCCTCAAGCCTAAAGTCACCATACAAGCAATTCAGACAAGTATTTTATTGTTTATCTTTGTAAATAATTCTATGGATAAACACGTTGCATTTTCAGTTTATTTTTATATTCATTTCCCATATTTCAATTGCCTTCATCGAACGTTTTTTTCATTTAGAGACTGAAAGAACCTGCAAAGATTCTGACATAGTAACACTACGGATGTAAAAACTAAAGAAGGATTACAATATAAAGATTGAGAACGAGGGTTGACACGTTCGTTAATGATGGTAATCTGTACATATAAATTTATTATTGCTCACTAGTTATTTTTTATTCTTATTTTCAATTATAAAAGCAAAGTACTCAACGTATATCTATAATATACGCGATAATAAATTTACCTACTAAAACCTTCATCATTTTGGATATCAAAGTAAAATAAAAAAAGAAAGTTTTAAATGTAAACAATACAATCAATAATAATACGAGAAATCTCGCCTCCCTGATTCTGAAAGGTTGGTATGCCTGAAAGGCCGTCAAAAACAACGCTGCAACTTGTCAGGTGCCAACCGTGACACATGGCAAGGGTGTCGAAGTGTAGTACTGACTTCACTGAGATGGATAATCTTCTCCATATCTTGATGAAGTATTGAATGTGGAATCTGTGATAAAACAAGTGATTCACTTTGCAAAGAGATGCTGTATGCGGATTAAAATATAATTTAAAGTTATCTCCATTAATAAAGAGCAAGTTTCGGGATATATATATATATATATATATATATATATATATATATATATATATATATATACATATATATATATATATATATATATATATATATATATATATATATATATATATATATATACATATATATATATATATATATATATATATATATATATATATATATATATATAATTCCGGTCACATTTGGCGGCATTGCAGGAGGTATAATTAATAGGTCTCTCCCCGTCCTTCGGGTAAAGGAAAGAGGGAGTAGTTATACTATAGTGAAAGGGGTGGGGGGGGAGGGTTGAATCAGTGTGTGTGCATATTTATCTAAATATTTAGCCGTCATTTTTGACTGGTCACGTACAGTTAGAATAAAAAAGAACGCCAACTCTCGGGGGAAATCTTTCGTCAGATGTCTATATTGTTCCCATGACAAAAATGACAAGGTGTTGCTCTTCTTACTACTTTTACGAAATGGGCAGAGCCTTCTCCAACCTTAGCGAACCAAAGACAGTAAAGGGCTGTCTTTGTTAACAAAAACATACAAAAGTTACAAATCAAGTTGCCATATTTCAATTCTTTATTATCATTTGACGTCTCAACTATCCATTGCAAATACAAAACACACATATTATATATATATATATATATATATATATAGATATGCACATATATAGATATACATTTAAATATATATATATATATATATATATATATATATATATATATATATATATATATATATATATATATATATACACAGTATATACAGTCCAACACTGGAAATAAGGAAGTCATTTCTGTTTTACGGGGTGTGGAGAGAAGTTAAATGAGTATTCTTGATACAGCCTGTAAGATATTGTATCATTGCCTAAATATTATTTGATAACCGTTAGTGTTCTAGCAAATATTTTTAACCGTATTCATTATTGGTTGATTTGTAAAAGATAGCAGCAGTAGAATAAAGTAGTTGTTGTTGTTGGAAGTTTGATAAGCATCGAAATTTAA
>NC_090768.1:5144933-5154933 GCF_036898095.1 Palaemon carinicauda
TTTTTAAAAAATAAGCTAGAAAGAGAAACTCTATATTGTTGGCTCGGCGGAACTGCCTGCTTCCCGCTAGCTGGGCGGGGATCCCCCCTTCCCGCTGGAAGGGCGAGGCTCCCCCCTTCCCGCTGGCAGGGCGGGGCTCCCCCCCCTTCCCGCTGGCAGGGCGGGGCTCCCCCCTTCCCGCTGGCAGGGCGGGGCTCCTCCCTTCCCGCTGGCAGGGCGGGGCTCCCCCCTTCCCGCTGGCGGGGTGAGGCTCCCCCCTTCCCGCTGGCGGGGCGGCGCTCCCCCCTTCCCGCTGGCAGGGCGAGGCTCCCCCCTTCCCGCTGGCGGGGCGGGGCTCCCCCCTTCCCCCTGGCGGGGCGTGGCTCTCCCCTTCCCGCTGGGGGGGCGGGGCGGGGCTCCACCCTTCCCGCTGGAGGAGTGGGGCTCCCCCCCCCTCCCGCTGGCGGGGTGGAGCGGGGCTCCACCCTTCCCGCTGGCGGAGTGGGGCTCCCCCCCTCCCGCTGGCGGGGCGGGGCTCCCCCCTCCCGCTGGCAGGGCGGGGCTCCCCCCTCCCGCTGGCAGGGCGGGGGTCCCCCTTCCCACTGACAGGACAGGGCTCCCCCCTTCCCGCAGGCAGGGTGGGGGCCTCTTCACGCTGGCAGGGCGGGACTCCCCCCCTCTCGCTTGCAGGGCAAGGCTCCCCACTTTCCACTGGCAGGGCGGGGCTCCCCCTTTCCTGCTGGCAGGGCGGGGCTCCCCCCTTTCCACTGGCAGGGCGGGGCTCCCCTTTCCCACTGGCAGAGTCGTTTACCTTGTCATCTTTACAAAATATACAGTATTTACCAAATCATTACTTGCTTATTTGGATTTATCAGTTCGAAACGGATAGAAAAGCTTTGGTATCTATTTCGATATAACGTATTCTTTGGCTAAAAAGAGCGTATGTAACAAGGACGTATTTATAATGCAATATGTAATTACAGATTAGTTATTTTTTTCCTGAAAGGACTTCGTTTGCAAAGAGAAATATGTTAAAATCAAGACTTTTTTCGGTTTGTCTGTGTACATTTTGTATTACTTTAGAAATACTTATTATACTATTGAAATGTTTGCTTTTTAAATATGTTTCTTGATATATTTCAATAGTCCCTGCAAAATTTCTTGAAAGTCTGGATATGTTTGACCGCCCATATAAAGGCTTAATGTAGATTTATGTGAGGCAGAGTTGAGCGTAGCGTGAAACAAGGGGTTTTGGTCCCCTATGTGAAAACGGCCCCGAGTTGAGAATGGTCGATATGTTCTTGACATAGTCCAAGACATAGGTTATCAGGAAATGTGAGTTGAAAGGTTATCAGGAAATGTGAGTTAAAAAAGTTATCAGGAAAAGTGAGTTAAAAAGTTAGCAGAAAATATCCTAGGTTGGTCCTGGCACCCGGCCTCAAAGGAATAGTAAATATTCTAAACACCATGCACACTGAGTCAATTGAACAATGGTGTCAGATACTTATATCAAGATTATGAACATGGAGTTTAATAAGCGTCAGGTTTTTCTCCATTAGTTTAGGATAAAAGTCAGATTCTGAAGTACAAACATGTGAAAAATTTTCAAAGTACTACCAACCTGAAGTGCTTAAAATAACAGGTCTCCAAAAATTTGAAAAAAAAAAAAAAAAAACTTTCTCAAAATTTAATTCTTTTAACGATATTAGATGGGAGACTGCCTGTTTCTCGAATTTTTTAAATTTTGGTTTCATCCTACAGCCGACATGAAATAACTTCACGTTGCTTCTGGTCTCCCTTTGGACATATACTGTATACCAGAGAAATCAGTAGGCTAATACCAAACCAAAGAAAGGTAAATTCCAGAGAAACCGATATTTTTTAAATCACTATTGATGGAAAGGCGATCAGAAATAACCAGGGTAATCTATCTAGGTGCCATGTCCTCGACGTGGGCTGCCAATTGCCTCCACCTGGTTCTGTCTCTAGCTCTCTGTATAAATTGTCCAGCTGCTACATTCTCATTTACATCTTCCAGTAAGCTGTCCAAAAACCAGGGTAATAAAAAAAAAAAAAAATAAACACATGTACCGTAAAAAAGAAACGATACAATACGAACTGAAAATGCTAAGCTAAAAAGGGAGAAAAACATTGCTTACAATCTTGAAATTAAGTTCTCAAAAGCGTACCCACCCCTTGCCCCATTGGTACCATATTTTAGATAGCTTTTGTGCATTTGTTTACGAACTTTGACCCAAAATTAGTTCTTATGCAAATATAATTCGGTTTTATCTATTGAAATCCTTGGTATATTGCTCCTTAAAAATAGCGTGACTTTATTCGTTTTTTTCTGTCGTTTCACAAATCGCACTATAAAGACAGCGCAACAGATTATCGGTAACTAGATAATATCAGCTTAGTTATAAATGAAGTTTTAACACTGAAATGGATAACGCGGAGTCAAGCTGCCAACTAATGATAAAGAGTTCATCTGTAACATAACTGGTATGGAATGAACATCTTGGGCCCGAAATCTTCTTTGACTCTCACTATTCTCTCCCCCTCTCACCCCTTCTCCCTCTCACCTCTTCTCACTCTCACCCCTTCTCGCTCTCACCACCCTCAGGCTCTCACCACCCTCAGACTCTCTCTCTCTCTCTCTCTCTCTCTCTCTCTCTCTCTCTCTCTCTCTCTCTCTCTCTCTCTCTCTCTCTCTCCATAATAAATGATAAAAGATAGCGTCGAGTTTATATCCCCACTTACATAAAATTCAAATTTCAAAATAAATATCATCTTGAGAAACATTACAAGTTCCATTCTCCAGAGACATGATGTTCGTGAAGTGAATCTTTATCTCACTAAGAGTTGGAATTGTTGAAAGACAAACAGGCAAGTATGGAAGTAATAATGTGGTTTCTGGAAGGGTTACAAGATGTCGGTAGGTTTGGATAAATGGATAAATTCAAGGAATTAAGAAGGTAAGAAAAACTAATTACGTTTAACAAATCCAAAGAAACATCTTGCAATTCCAAGTTATAAAAGGGGTCAGTGCGCGGGCCAATACTGACCTCGACAGAACTCTCAAAATTTACGTTTTAGTCCAATTATTATTATTATTATCATTATTATTATTATTACCTCCGCCAAGGAGGTTATGTTTTCACCTCTGTCTATTTGTTTGGCACCAACCTAACTCAAAAAGTTACGGGCGAATTTTGACCAACGTACTACAATTATATTAAAAATGATGTATTCAGGCCAAATCTCTCTCTCTCTCTCTCTCTCTCTCTCTCTCTCTCTCTCTCTCTCTCAATGTTATTTAGGCCAGTATAACTCATGTATAGCGTTTTTTATTATTATTTTACATCGAATCATATCTGAAAGTACTTTTTCTTTCATCGGTGACTTGAACAAGACTAATGTCGAAATAATCTAATGTAGCTATTAACAGAACGAATTGTTTGGCTGCGATACTCCAATAGTTTCTACATGATTTTGCGGATTCATGATATATATAGATATATATATATATATATATATATATATATATATATATATATATATATATATATATATATATATATATATATATACATACATATATATATGTGTATGTATGTGTGTATTCAGTATTTGCAGTGGACATTCGAAAAGTCAAGTGATAAAACAAAATGAAATATGGCAACTCGATTTGTAAAATCTTAATGCTTTCACTAGCAAAAACACCCTTTTGCTGTCTTTGATTCGCTAAGGTTGGAGAGAGCTCCGCCCATTTCATAGTAGTAGTAAGAAGAGCAACACATTGTCTGTTTTGTCATGGGAACACTAGAGACATCTGCGTTCTTTTGATTCTAACTGTACGTCAGTAAATAATAAATGAGTGCTTTATAATACCATTTCCTTATTGATATCTATATAAAAATTACACCTGCAATGGCTACGAAAGTGTGGATGCTGTGGGACTGAGAAGATCATCAGTTGATATTGCTGACTGACTAGCTATGACTCATGAATTAATGAATCAATTGCAATATGCAATTCACTGTCAGAATGTAAAGAGTAATATGCGTGTAAATCAACTTTAATTACATAACCCTTATTATGCTATTCTGACTAGGATGACAGTTATATTTCCTTCGTAAACGGCAAAAAGTATTTGGCCTAAAATATAACATAGGCTCAATCTATGTTCGTGTTTCATTGTTAATTTGCATTATTCTGAATCATTTTATAAGGTTATATAATGCCACTATTATCATTAGCTATACGAAGACATAATAGAAATGCATATGATCAATATCCTCCCCATAAAAGTTCGCCGTAAATAGTACGTTTGCCAGAGCACCAGCCACCCTTTGAGATACTGCAAGAGTTATTGGTCCTTTGTCTGGCCAGACAGTACTACATTGGATCCCTCTCTCTGGTTACGGCTCATTTATTCTTTGCCACTCAAACATCGAACAGTCTGGTCTATTCTTTCCACATTCCCTCTGTCCTCATACACCTGACAACACTGGAATTACAAAATAAATTTTCTTCGCTCAAAGGGTTAACTACCGTAATGTAATAGTTCAGTGGCTACTTTCCTCTTGGTAAGGGTAGAAGAGAGGCTATTAGCTATGTTAAGCAGCTATTCAAGGAGAAGGACACTCCAAAATTAAACCATTGTTCTCAAGTCTTGGGTAGTGTCATCGTCTCTGTACCATGGTCTTCCACTGTCTTGGGTTACAGTTCTCTTATTTAAGGGTACACTCAGGCACACTAATCTGCCTTAATTCTCTTCCTCTTGTTTTATAAAGCTTTTATAGATTACATATGAAAGATTTGTTTTAATGTTGTTACTGTTCTTAAAATATTTTATTTAAATTGTTAATTACTTCTCTTGTAGCTTATTTATTTCCTTATTTCCTTTCTTCACTGGGCTATTTTCCCCGTTGGAGCCTTTGGGCTTATAGCATGGTGCTTTCACAACTAGGGTTGTAGCCTTGCAAGTAATAATAATAATAATAATAATAATAATAATAATATAAGTAAGACAACGGTATTCAGGTTGATCAAAGGTTTCTAAAAACAAGCGAACCTCAAGAATCGGTCTAGAAAAGGAGCCCCCCCCCTTACTTGCAATACTAAAAAAAAAAAAAAAAAAAAAAAAAAAAAACACTTAGTTCCTTCAAAACTCTAATGTTACGGTGAGGAGGAAATTACAAAACCAAGCTATTCATCGCCGAAGCCAGGCCTTCTGGCCTCAAAATCACCAGAAGTGACGAGTAAAGGAGGATTCTGGGATAACGTTATATGGTGTGATGTGTACTTCTGAGTGGGGGTACCTTAACGTGGTGAAAGGGTTTGCGTATCGCCATGATCCGCAAAGCTATACTATAATAGTCAGGGTTCCCCATACTAGGTTGGCTTGCTGTCTGCGATCACACTATCTCCCACCATCACCAATCCTCAATGGCCATGGTGATGAAAACTGGTCAAACCCCAGATGTGAATTGACATATCTGAGGCTTTTGTCCTACAGTGGACTAGAAACGGATGCAATTGTTGTTGTTCTTGTATTCTACAGACTGAAGTGTGATGAGAATACTTTGGCTATCGACGCTCGTGAAAACTACACTACCGGCGACCTAGTTTTCATGCAGTTTTAGGTATATGTGTAACACAAGCCTTTTTCATTGAAATGACGACATACCTACAAGCTCGTTAAAATATAGCGTTTCATTTTGCTTTCAAGACTAATTATTTAAGCCTATTAGAATTCTAATAAATCACCAGAAGTGAGAGAACATTCTTCATATCATTATTACAGAAATGTATGAATGTTGAATATTCATAATTGATATTTTCATTTATTTGCGATATTTTTTTTCCTTGTTGCTGAATTTTATGAATATTGTATATTTATAGATAAAAACAATTGCGTTTAGTTTTTACGAGAGAGAGAGAGAGAGAGAGAAAGAGAGAGAGAGAGAGAGAGAGAGAGAGAGAGAGAGAGAGAGAGAGAGAGAGAGATTATTCATATCCTTCATATTTCCATTTTGTTAATTTGTGATTAAATTGATTATTATAATTTAATATCTTGGGACATTTCACTTTTCATCTTCTTCTTTGTCTACATCTTTTTCCACTTTTATGTGGGGTCGATGTTTCTGGTCAGCTTTCTCCATCTACCTCTGTCCCACACATCATCACCGGTCAATCCCCTTGATCGAAGGTCATCCTTGATACAGTCCCCATCCGCCTTCGCTTTGGTCTCCCTCTCCTTCTCGTTCCATTTACCTCCATTTCCATCACTCTCCTCCAAATATACTGTTCATCTCTTCTCATGACATGACCATACCACCTCAGTCTACTTTCTTGGATCTTATCTGATAGTTTTGTAACTCCTGTGGTACCCCTAATTACCTCATTCCGTATCTTATCTCTTCTTGTCACCCCACACATCCATCTCAACATTCTCATCTCTGCCATCTTCTTCTCTTCTGTCTTCTTTATTGCCCACGTTTCAGCTCCATACATCATTGCCGGTCTTACAACTGTCCTGTGTACTTTACCTTTCAACTTAACCCCTATTTTCCTGTCGCATAGTACTCCACGCACTTTTTTCCAATTCTTCCATCCTGCTTGTATTCTGCGGTTTATCTCTGCCACCAGATCACCATCCTCTGCAACTGTTGATCCTAAATACTTGAAATTTTCAACTCTTTTCAATCTCTCTCCTTGTAAACTAACTTCTCCATTCTCGCCATTTTTCAATCTCAAATACTCTGTCTTTTTCCTGCTGATCTTCAATCCTCTATTTTCCATTTATCTTCACTCCTCCAGTTTCTCTTCTACTACCTCTCGCCTAGTGCTACACAGTATAACATCAACAGCAAAAGCATACACCAAGGAGACTGATCTCTAATACCTTATGTTACTACATCCATGACCAGATCAAATAGGTAAGGGCTCAATGCAGACCCCTGATGTACTCCCACATGTCACTTTTCATATTTCAATAAAAACGAATATATAAGCGGATTGTTGTGTTTTTATTCCTTTTATCCATTACGATTTCGTTAAATAACAATAGATATACATCAATACTTAATACATGAAGGTCGAGTAGGCATTAAGCCTAACAGTATACCTAATATTTATAATCAATTCTTAATGAGTGCTTGAAAACTGAAGCCATACATAATTAATAAAGCATTTTTGACATTTTAGTTTTTATCTTTTATTTTTTTCCACAGTAAAACATATCAGAGCCTGTAATTACATGTAAGCCACAACGATAATTTGAAAGATAACAACAAAAACAGCCGTTTCTAGTTCACTGCAGGACAAAAACCTCGGACCTGCATTTATTCATGTTTAGGGTTTGGCCATTTCATCACCACGCTGGCCATTGCAGGTTATTGATGGCGGGAGACTGTAGTCTGATCGTTCACATCAAACCAACCTAGTATGGGTGGCACTGACTAGTACAACTTTGCTGATCATAGTGATATACAAATCCTTTCACAGGGTTGTGGTGGCCGATGTGGTAACGTCACTGACTGGTGAACGCAAAATTGGGGTTCGAGTCCCGCTCAAACTCGTTAGTTTCTTTGGTCGCTGCAACTTCACCATCCTTGTGAGCTAAGGATGGGATGTTTAGGAGAGCTTATAGGTCTACCTGCTGAGTAATCAGCAGCCATTGACTGGCCCTCCTTGGTCCTAGCTTGGGTGGAACTGGAGAAGGGGCTTGGGCACTGATCATATATATGGTCAGTCTCTAGGGCATTGTCTTGCTCGATAGGGCAATGTCACTGACCCTTGTTCCTGCCATTCATGAGCGACCTTTAAACCTTAAACGTGAAGGTATCTCCACTCAGAAAGAGGACGTGTACCTTTAAATCGGCCACTTAACGGGAACATTGCTACCTGCAGCTGCCTCTCTGCTGTACTGTAGTTACTACATATTACAATTGATGGCTTAAAGAATATTCATATTACGTTTACTGGTGTTGATAATTTTGCTCCTATATAATTTGGAATATAAACCAAATCCTTTATAATAACTTCCTTTCTGAAAAGTTTGTCATCTGAATAGATTTCCTCAGAGATTGAAACCAGTCTAAACGATTTCCTTAAAAAGAAAGAGAGAGAGAGAGAGAGAGAGAGAGAGAGAGAGAGAGAGAGAGAGAGAGAGAGAGAGAGAGAGAGAGAGAGAGACTGTAAGTAACAATGCAGGTTTTTTTTTTTTGAGGGGGGGGGGGTTATGAAATGGCACAAAGGGAATAATGGAAGAAAAGGAAAAAAAAACGAAAAAGTTATATTTGGATTTTTAGGACGTGACGGACGAATAAAAAAAAAATCGGAACATCTGGAAAAATCTAGGTCACAATATCCTTGTAAAGTAATACTGTTCTTCGGTATCATAGAGAAAGGGTAGGAAAGGAAACTTTTAAAGGATGGGCTTTTCATCCATTTAAGGGAGAGGGGGAGACTGGCGGTGCATTTACCTAAAAAGGGGTTCCAGCTGTTCATGATCACAATTCTAATTTCATAAGGACATCTTGAATTACTAGGTCGTTATGAGGAAAGAGGTCCCCGCACTAAATGATAATGCACCTATCACCTAAGACATGGTATCTACATCTTCACGGCTAAAGTAATAAAACTTTGCCCTTTTATGTGTACAAAATATCAATAAAATACAAAATCTTTCCGGCAATACACTATGACCAAGTGAAATTAAGAACTAGAAAGAGAAATTCTACATTTTCTATACATATTTTACATCAGTAAATCTAAGTTATCTCAAGATGAACATGGAGGGACAGCAGAAAACAACAGCATACTAAAAGATCCTACTACAATATTGGTTAAAACACCTTACTATTTTTTTTATAATACAAATATGCTCTACTACACTGCTCAGCACATAAGCTACGTTTTCATGATTTTCTGATGATTTTTAAATTTCAACTATATGGACTTAAGTAAACTGGCGACTTTGTAGAGCCACAAGTGGCTGCGTTTTGTAGCGGGGATATTTTCTCCCATAGGTTCCCATTGTTTTCAAGCTTTGCCGATCACACTTGTGTCTGTGGCTGGCGACTGTGGCAAGCTGTCGCTCGTCCCCGCCACAAACAGCGCATGTTGTGGCGGTGTTTTGTGGCAATACTGACTTCACAATTTTTATTTGAGCTAACAATGCCACCGGTAAATATACATTAATATTTCTACTTCATCATTTTCAATACTCAGCTTGTTCTGGACATTATCATTATTATTACTGGCTAGGCTACAACAATAGCTGAAAAAGCAGGATGTTAAAAACCCAAGGGCTTCAACCGGGAAAATAACCCAGTGAGGAAGGAAATAAATTAATAGATAGAATTATATCCCTTAAGTGTACTTTCAAGCAAAGACAGAGGCTATGGCACTACCCAAGACTAGAGAACAATAGAGTGTCTTCCTCCTAGAAGAGCTGCTTGCCATAGCTAAAGCGTTTTCTATCCTTACCAAGAAGAAGGTAGTCACTGAACAATAACAGTGCACTAGTTAACCCCTTCAAGCGAAGAAGAATTTTTCGGTTATCTTGGTGTCATCAGGTATATGAGAAGAGGCGTATGTGTAAAGAATAGGCTACACTATTCGGTGCATGTATAGACGAAGGAAAACTGAGCCTTAACCTAAGAGGGATCCGATGTAGTATTGTCTGGTCAATCAAAGGACCCATTAACTCTAGCGGCAGTATCTCAACGGGTGGCTTGAAAAATGCTTAATAAATTCCTCACTTGTCCATGATAAAACGGAGCAGCTGGCCCTGGGAGTTGTAACGCCAGGACACTTATAATCAATCAATCACTCTTAAAGATGAGAATTATAAACACAACAGACAAAAGTATAAAAAGCGTAAGAGATAAATACTACTGATTTGACCCGTAGCTAATTAGATTAAAAAAATACTCCCCAAAAATTATCCAAGCGTAAGAATTTTACGCCAAGGCTTCAAAAAATGATAAACGTGGGTTGCCTAGGC
>NC_090768.1:5159933-5182433 GCF_036898095.1 Palaemon carinicauda
ATAAAAAAGGGTCACCGTAATCAAAATCACGTTGTAAAGATTCGAAGGCCCGCCAAAAGTGTCAGTTTCCAAAAAACAGCGAGAGAGGTACCCCACTAAAGCTTACTTTAAGGGGGAAAAAGGGGGGGGAGGGAGGCAAGAGCATGAGAGCATCGGTTAAAACACCGTATTAATACAAATATGCTGTATTACAGTGCTTAACACACAAGCTACGTTTTCGTGATTTCCTGATGGTTTCTAAGCTTCAACGACATAGGCGATAATACTGACTTCACAATTCTTTGCTTGAGCAAATAATGGCACAGGTAAATAAACATTAATATTTCTACTTCGACATTAATAATAATAAACTTTATCTGAGTAAAATAGAAAAGCTTCCATAAGAAAGGTGAATGTAAGGTCCAGTAGTTTAAGTTTGATATGTAGAAATGCAAGACAAACTATTTCTACATCTTTAAAAAAAATAATAAGAAAATAAAAAAAAACCTACCTTTAAACTAGATATTGTAAGGTACACTAGATTAAATATGTTCTATCATTAAACAAAACTAACAAGTACAATACACATCTATTTCTGCTAATGTCTGACTCGAGGGTGAAGATGAGCCTTCCCAAGACCAGAAGACGAAATCAAATCAGGTTCGAAACTAGCCAAAAACTAGGTGGGTGCAACGGATGATTTATGTTGATAAAATGTTTCCAAAACAGCAACAAGGATCAATAAATGTGTGTGTGTTATTGTCATGAAACTCGACTATTATAAAAATCACTTCTTCAAATGTAAGCTTATGTCTGTGTCTTACTAGTATGGGCATTTGTAAAGTATAAAAAACTCTAAAACAGCTAATAATTTGATTTTAGTAGCAACGTTTATTTCTTACTAAAAGTTAAGCAGCAGCGACGGTTATCTGAAGTGTATTTAAAATGGAATCTTTATATATGGAACTAATTGTACAATCCACTTTAATCATAGTTTCCCAATAGATTCAAATGTCAAAATTACTTAAGCCAATTCATCACTAATTCGAAGAAATAATATTCCATGAAATTTCAATGCGTATTTTTTTTTTTTTTTGTGTAGTCATCCAAATCTTTAAAAGATAGAACCGAAACCCCTTACGAATTCAAGTGAACATAAATCATTCATAAATGTCTACAAGGCGATCTTTGCTTCTGAAGAGCTTCAATTAATAAGATATAAAGTCCTCCGAGTAAAAGGATATCTTGTAGAGAATCTAATTAAGCCAGTCTAATCGAACAAGCAAACGGAGAAATTATGAAGACGGCTTATTAAAATGGGAGCTACGCCTTTGAATCTCCTCAAACCTTTTATAGATTTATCCCAGATGGGTGGGGATGAGAGGTAGCTCGTTGCAGGAAGAAGAAGAAGGACAATATTTGAACAACCTGGAAGGCGGCTTAAAAATCCCTTTTACCCCATTAGGGTCAATGTGTGCTGTTTAACTATTCTCACCTCTAACAATTTGAACAGAAACATTCCCACTAACATTACATTCGAATCAGGGCCAGTGTGTGTTGTTTTACTATTGTTGCGTCTATTCACTTGAACAGAAACATTCCTACTCCCATCAGATTCGACAGAGATTATGTGTTAATTCCTGCTTGGTGGAGAATATAATTATAATTCGGATGCGGTAAGGGACTTGTCACTCGAGAAATTACCGTCAACCAGTGGCAGATCGACCCGTAACTTGTTCAATTAAAACTGATAATTATGCCTCTGTGCTTACATGACTCAGCTAAATGAAGCATTCAAAATATCAAATAAACGTTTTACAAAGAACATGGCTTAAATGTATGAGATTTGCATTCTCAAAATACAGTATGTTAAGGCGTTTCTGGAGGCGTTTGACTTTAAAACAGCGTAATTTGATAAGTAATATTTAGAGGTTTTAAAGGCCACTCAAGAATGGCAGAGGCGAGGGACAGTGACACTGCCCTAACTAGCAAGACAATGCCCTAGAGACTGACCATATATACATATGATCAGCGTCCAAGCTCCTTCTCCGCGCAAGGTAGAACCAAGAAGGGACAGGCAACGGTTGCTGATGACTTGGCAGGTAGATCAATAGGCTCCTCCAAATCCCTCATTGTTAGCTCACAAGGATGATGAGGTTGCAGTCACTTAAAGAAACAATCGAGGGGGACTCGAACCACAGTCCGGCAGACCGCGAGGCAGGGACGCTTCCAACAGGCCACCACAAGCCCACAACCCACAAGGTAGAATAAATATGGTAGGTATATCTAATATAATTATCAGATAGCGAATGTATCATTTTTATATCTATACTATTTAAACTTAATAATTGGATATACACATAAAACTATTTCTGATAAAGGCATTACGTAATAATACAGTTGAATATGTAGATCGTAGATATCCCGTATGAAATTTATCTCATTTTAGCAATATATTTTCATGAGGATGACCTTTTTAGTCACGTCACCAGTTTCTCATTAGGCTAGTCAATTAGTGTTTCTTCCGGATCAGTGTTGTCATCTCAAGATAGAATTGATAGATTTAAGTGGTTGCATTAGCGACCCAATTAATGCGTTCATCAACTGCAATTTCTTCGGTTATTAGGTCACTTAACAGTCTACGCTAGAAATGGAACTGGAATAAAGGAAACAGATACTGATGTACGGTTGGATACCGGAATTCCTGGTACACCTGGCTCTGAGGAAGTTCACCCAGCTACACCTTTACTGCGCAACTAATTCCTGTGTATAGCCCAGCCCACCACCTCAGTTATCTCTTTCTACACTATCTGTTTGATTACTCACCGCGAAGTAAGGGTGTGACAGGCTGCACTTCTACGGAGTGAAGTGTACCAAGAACTCCTGTGTCCAACTGTACATAACAATAGTTTTTTTTATATTCTTCTTGTGAACTCACTCCGAATGAAGTGATAATTGGAAAAATCAAGCGGAAATGATACCAAACTACTTACCAAATTAAAAAGAAAAGGAAATTTGATTAAAAAAGTATTTTCTCTTTCAATACGCCAATGCCATGGGTTTTATTTGTTGGGGGCTGTTTACCATTTCGAAAGAATGAGTGGAATAATGTCTCGTGAAACTGCGACAGCGCTGTCGCTTATGAATGGCAGAAGCAAGGGACAATGACAACGCCATAACAGGACAATGCCCTAATGACTGCCCATATATACACATGATCAGCGCCCAAGTCGTCTCTCCACCCAAACTAGGACTAGGGAGGCCAGGCATTGGTTGCTGGTAACTCAGCACGCACACCTATAGTATCCCCCAAAACAATCCATCCTTACCTCACAAGGATTGTGATGTTGCAGACACTACAAAAAACTATCGAGCTTTCGCGAGAATCGAATCCCAATCCAACATGTCGTCAGGCAGGAACGTGTCCAATGTGCTACACCAACCCTTGCTTATTTTATGGCGTTTGTATAGGATTGAATCTATGGAATTTAGACTATTTGGCCGGCGCTGAAGCAAGGGAGACTATTCAGAACAATAAATCCCCCTCCTGCAGGACCCCCCTCTTGTGCTGTAAAGTTAAATTTAAAACGTTGTACAGGAAGTTGGAAGAAAGGGAGAGAAAACGAAGGTTGAGTAGCGAAACGTGTCAACAGCCAAGGAAGAAAAGGACGCCAATGTTAATCTAATAATGCTGCTAAAAGGAGGCAACATTTTATTCAATCCTTCGAGAATTTATATAAACTAACATCCCCAGATTGAGATTTTTCGTAAATCCTTTAAATCACGATGATATCAGCGAGGCATGCTTAATAGCCTATATATGTGCAATACACTGCATTCTTAAGCATTCATTATGTGTAATACACTGCATTCTTAAATATTCATTATCGGTCAACGACGGATAATTTGAAAAATTGCAAGACTGGAAACACAGCATACACATCACTACACATACGATATGGCACAAATCTCTTATAGGAATATTTAATGTCTAGAAAACAGAGAACAACAAAATCCTAAACTTCCTATTAATAAACGCAACAGGAAATGATAGCAACCTACTCTAAACCATATATAGGGGGCCAGAGGACTATAAATATAGTAACAATAATTGAAAAGGGTACCTTTACCCTCTAGGAAAATGTGTTAAAATACGATTTCTTTCTGAAATCGATAAAAGGTATATATTGAGGTAATATAATCTGTGCGTAAAATTATGATAAAAAGGGAAATTGGAAGAAGCCTCTCCTTTTGTAAGAAACGAAATTAATTGAAACATTTCGGTATTTGGTTACAAAACAATTAAACATTAGAAGTAATAAGTATAAAGAATTATATGTCAGGATACGCTAATTCTTCCTATAAATATAATATGCAATATTTGTTAAAATAAGCATAATATTGGCGTTTTTCGTTTTTTAGCCGAACATAACGAAAAAAAAAATCAACTTTAAGAAATATACTAGATAGAGTATAAGAGTTTCTTCAAAGCAGAAAATACAGCAAATGAAAGGTGAAGGGTTTTTTTTTTCAATCAGAATACAAAATGTCGATACGAAATAACGCAAAATTACCCCTAAAACAATAAAATAACACGAAATGGTACACAAAATGTAAAAAAAGCATCAATTCCTTCTCTCACTAAGAGAAACTATTCCACTGTTTATTCACAACATAAATATTCAGGCCTTGTGACTAGCGATAAAAGTTGTCCAGTTATCCAAAAGAAAATATCTCTTGATAATTCTATCAGGCTGACTTATCTAATGCCCCGGTACAGTATAAATTGTCAAATAAAAAATACTTCACTTAAACTGTGTAAAATTCATCTAGACAAACAATGTTTTGTCCATTTGCTGAATTTGAAAAAAAAAATACAGGATTTTATATCAATAACCTAAAATCAGATCCAAAGTAAATAAATAGATTTCCTATTCAAAAAATCTGGAACGACTTCCCCTTAAGTCCTTATTGAACGCAATTTGTTACCATTTCTTACACCAGTAAAGCAGGGTGCCAAAATATAAGGAAGAGAGAAGGTAGCCAACACGGGACGATGCGATCGACGTGAAGTATTTCTCCGTCAGTCGATGTCGGGTTTATGAGCCTCATTCATTGGCTTTTCGCCAGGCTATCAATGAAATGCCTGTTTTTATCACGGGGGGTGGGGGTCGAACAAACCTTCTTACGTTATGTGGCCAATGAAGTGGTATAGGATATAATGCTGTTCTGTATATTATCCACACATTTTGTTTCCACAAGAGGCCATTTTGACAGCAAGTGATAATTGCGATATGGAAGAAAAATATGAAAAAGTTTTTACGTATAATGGTGGCACCATAAATAGAAAATAATTTTCATATTAAGGATTATGATACCTAACCTAAGGTTTTTCTTGATAAAAAACAACAACGTAAGATCAACCTTTTACGACAATAACCGAATTGCTACTATTATCATTATGACTCAGTTTACATACTAGGATTAAGCAGCTGCTATATTTCAGCTTTATTGCTGGAGTATCATTGGCTTTGACACATAAGCCTCCAAAAGAGTTAAAGGCATATAAATAAGGAAGGCCACGTCAGAGAAATCTAGTTGGCAGATGCACTGTTAAGGAAGGAAGGAGAGAGAGAGAGAGAGAGAGAGAGAGAGAGAGAGAGAGAGAGAGAGAGAGAGAGAGAGAGAGAGAGAGAGAGAGAATCAATATTTGATATAGTATGGCCAGCCTTTCCTAAAAAGGTCAGAGGAAATAGTCACAGCTCTTGACATAATAGTCTAGCATGAGGTCATCAGTCTAACTTCCTGTCTAGCACTTTGTACCTTTCTAATATCATTTTATTTCCCTTTTTAATTTGTCTATATCTGTTGTAGTTGATGGTGCAACAGATGACCACCTTCTGATATGTATTGTTATGACTCTGGGACCTGGTCCCTTCCATGCCACGTGCAGTTTCACCATCAATGACCTTCAATTGAGCCATGTTGTAATCATTCATATGCAGAATATTCAGCCCTTCACTCATAGTTTTTCTTCCTTTTCAGCCCTATTCAGAAAATCTCTCTGACAAGAGACCTTTTTTTTACCCTCTTTTATGGTCCTCTATTTCGTTAAAGCTGTCGTTCTTCTGTGAATTTACATCTGGGTAGTTTCTATTGATATCCTCTGTGAGCAGTGAAAAAATAAATAGAATCCAGTTTTTTTTTTTTTCCTACGGTCACACCCCCCATACAATTTTCCCAGACCTCCTATGCAACTAACTCCCTTTTCAGTTCCTACTTTTGCATCAAACTAATTCATCTCTCTCTCTCTCTCTCTCTCTCTCTCCTCTCTCTCTCTCTCTCTCTCTCTCTCTCTCTCTCTCTCTCTCTCTCTCTCTCCTTTTGCATGGACTATTTCTGTCTCCCACATACTTTCTAACCTTTTATCTCCTTTTCAAATTAAACGTAAGACAGATGAGGATAATCATCCAATAATACACCGGTCTTTTCTAAATTGACTTCTCTATCTAATAAGGTATCGATTAGGGCACACATGGACTCAATACTCGTGCCCTAATGAGTGACTTGGGTTTCAAATAAGGTAATGAGGAGAAAGATGTGCAAGGTTTTTTAAACCGACCACTCTGACTTCAGTTCCCTACCAAATCAACTTTTTTCGAAAGTATATGAAACAAATAGAAACAGCAAAGAAGCAGACTCAAAATCTCATAAAGAAATGCCGTTTTACGTTAATCAAAGCTTCATGAAACTGCATCAATTATAAGCTCGCGCCCAACAGTTCGGACTGTAACCCGATTCCAAACGCTTGGAAAAAAAACGATACAACTATAAGTAAGGTTTTCAATACCTAATACAAACTTCACGATGAATTAAAAGCCTCTTATAATCTTCAAGTAACTTTATCCTTTGTTAGAAAAAAAATGAGAGAGAGAGAGAGAGAGAGAGAGAGAGAGAGAGAGAGAGAGAGAGAGAGAGAGAGAGAGAGAGAGAGAGGCTACGTTGCTGTTATTGACACTTGTGAAATATTAGAATACCTTGTCATATACCTCCCGTTTTTAAGTCAAGGGATCCTTTTATTTCCTCTTCCGGAATGACACAAACGGCTTTTGGTTGAATGGATTTGCAATTTATTCCCTTGATCCTCAACTAACTGTTATGGACGCCCCTTTATATGCGAACGCACCCCCGCCCCCGCCCACCAAAAGAGGGGGGGGGGGAATGGAATAAAACATATACAAAGTCAATAATATTCCTGAGGCTTCTCCATAGATTCTGGAATGATTAAGGTCTTTTGATCATCAAACACGGAACCCAATTTTCTAGTCGCTTTTCTATACACAAAATACACTCTGTAATTTCAATGTATACGCTTCAAACTATAGAAAAGTTCTCCCTTACATTTCAATTAACACAAACGAGAGAGAGAGAGAGAGAGAGAGAGAGAGAGAGAGAGAGAGAGAGAGAGAGATTAAATTGTTTGATATCTTTATGATGATATTGTTCTGGGTATTCTAACCGAACATTCTAATCTTTAAGGTTTTGTTTCAATAACTAATGCAGAGAGAGAGAGAGAGAGAGAGAGAGAGAGAGAGAGAGAGAGAGAGAGAGAGAGAGAGAGAGAGAGAGAGAGAGAGAGTATACTTTGGGACTGAATTATCTCCTTTTGAGGGTTACATTGTCAAGACACTTCTGTTCTCAATCATGAAATGATGTCCACTTATACGGAATACTGGTTACACACGGTTACACAATTATGTATTGTAACCTGCAACCCATTAGAGCCGACATTCAACTTGGAGCCTGATTCACAAACTAGGCCAACAAAAACACTGGATTTCTAGGAGATGGGTACAAACCTATCTAGAGTGAAAAAGAAGGCCATTTGAATAAACACATGGCAACTAAATGGTGGGAGTTTATTTTTCTCAGAACAGGGGTTATGGTGGCCTGTTGGTAACGTATCTGCCTGGTGATCACCAGACTAGGGTTCGAGTCCCGCTCAAACTTGTTAGTTCCTTTAGTGTCTGTACCCTCACCATCCTTGTGACACATAAGCCTCCAAAAGAGTTAAAGGCATATAAATAAGGAAGGCCACGTCAGAGAAATCTAGTTGGCAGATGCACTGTTAAGGAAGGAAGGAGAGAGAGAGAGAGAGAGAGAGAGAGAGAGAGAGAGAGAGAGAGAGAGAGAGAGAGAGAGAGAGAGAGAGAGAGGTCTACAAGATGAGTCATCAGTAGCAATTGCCTGACCCTCCCTGGTCCTAGCTTGGGAGGATAGGGGCTTGGGCGCTGAACATATGTATACTGTATATGGTCAGTCTCTAAGGGTCTATCCAGCTTGCTAGGGCAATGTCATTGTCCCTTGCCCCTGCCATTACCTTTAAATAGTAAGGATAACAAATCATCTAAATAAAATAGATCAAATTTCCGAAAACTTCACTTGAAACTTTACAGTAGTTTGTTTAATTAAACACAATTAGTATTACAGATCCACTAAACCTTGAAGAAATCCCATATATTGTACCATCTATTTAAGCAAAGCAGAAAACAAATACTTGCTGGTGCACTGATTAAAACAATATGCTACGCTTACATTACGTTTACGTAGTAGGCGTTAGATATTTTTGAATTAACCGAAATAGAACGTTCAAAATTTTTTCAAGAAAAACGTCCTCGATATCTTTTCGGGTAACTGATGCATTTCTGATAATTCTGATAACAATAAAAGTATTTTCATTAATAATATCTTTGCTTCTTATGATTGGAATAATCTGCCCATCTTTCAGCATTTTATGGCCCATTCACATAATTCAACTACTACAAATGGAAAATAATTCAAATCGAGGCTAGTTGAGGGCAGATTTTGAAACAGCTATTCCCTGTAAGTTATCGACAAAAGCGTTTTAATCGTATTAGATGAGCCAAAGTGAGAGAAATTACACTTTGATGGTTCTATAACAACGATATAGTTCATTTGTCTTGAAATTTCATTGTAAAAGCCCATGGAACAATATTAATAACAATAATAATCTCGATAATCACCTTTCACTCTGCAATTCGAGTTTACAGAGTGCCATTTAAAAATCCAAGAGAAAAATGATGATACAATTAAAACAAAATAGTAGGTTACTAAAACCTTCTGTAGTCAGAAAATAGACCATGAATGACATTTCGTCTCAATGGGACTGAATGTACGTATATGCAACATAACTTGATATTCATGTGATCACGTAAAGCATAGATGAGTTTGGTCATGACTTTGATGCATGACTAACCATAAAGGCATGGAAGAACATTCAAGCTATAAAACGTAATATGAGTAATACACTATCAACATGACATACCTTAACTTCATTGTGTAACAGAAGGATGCACGTACCTGTAGGGAGAAAAAAAAAACACAAAATTACATTTTGAATTATTCAACAAGGTTAAATTATTCTCTATCTCTTACAGACTGGTTTTTGTGCCCCAGAATTGGATCTAGGGTAATGAATTGAAATCACAAGTTGATAATGATAATATTAATAATACCAGTAACAAAATTAATAGGTAAAGTTGAAAGCTTCATCTAACTTGCATAAAGACTTCAAGATCTCTGTTACTGGATTCCACCATTAGCTCTCTGATATTCATTATACAGTATTGTCATTAGACAAGGAGAGGTAAACTGTTAATACTAATATTTCTTTTTGATAGATAAAAGAATACAATGCAAGAATTAAAATTAAGTGACTCCAACGTTTTTTTGTTTTTCTGAAAATCTTGACACACGTCCAAAGCAAGGCGTAGATCATCAAGATGTTCCCGTTGAAGTAGTTCCTTTCAAGAGTTTTATTATTATTATTATTATTATTATTATTATTATTATTATTATTATTATCTAAGCTACAGCCTTAGTTGGAAAAGTTGGATGCTATAAGCCCAAGGGCTCCAACAGGGAAAAATAGCCCAGTGAGGAAAGGAAATAAGGAAATAAATAAACTGTTGAGCATAATCACACCGGATGACGAGAGTAGACTGATCTGCAATGGTGAGCCGTCTCCATTCAAATTAGATTGTCAACATAGGACAATTATTTTGTGAGTGCTAACAGGTTGAAAATAAAATACTGAGCAGACTGACTGGAGAGATTTTACCAAAGCCTGGGTGGCAAAGATGTCCTAGCCTTTATGAGCGACGGGGACGGACTGACAGCTTTCCATATCTTATGGTATGTTTTTGTAAAATAATATTTCTGTTCAATAGATAGATTAAATTGCTTTATTGTACTAGTGTTGTGAGAGTTATCGTCCAATCTGCAGGACTGACTGGAAGAGATCCTGATATTGGTAGATTGGAGAGACGTTTCATGTGTTGTATTCAATGGGTTTTCTCCTACTTATTAGAAGCGCATCAAAGCGCCTATTGTGAGGGGTGCTGCTAAAAATTTTAATTTTATTCACAATGATGTTCCTTATGATATCAATGTAGTGCGCCTCTCTCATACGGCTCTGCCAGATCATCCTTAAACAAGGCATTTGAGTTGAACGAGTTAGTGGAACTTTAGTACTTTCTCTATAACTATTAATTATGAACCGTCAATATACCGAAAAATAAAAATAAAATTAATATCTAAACCATTCGACAGATAAGACATCTGAGTAAGGAAAAATTGTATGGTCTTGAAAGCAGTACTTTTTTACATGATATCGAGGCTCTATCATCGAAATTGTTGAAACCTGATGAATGTTAAAAAATGGAAATCAATACAAAAATATAAGCAAAAAAAACAAACTTGCCTATAGAATTATACGATAAGTAATTTCATAAAGTAGCTCTTATTTCTTATAAAAAATAGCAAAGGGCACAAGATTACATACCACACTCACTATCACTTGGCTATTTTTTGACAAAGCAGAGTACCAAAGAATTCTTTCGTTTTTAGTTCCAGCAATTCGAAAAAATGAAAATGAAACTACCATGACCTCGGTAAAAGAGGATTTCCAGCCAGTAAGTGAACATTTTCTCCAACTTTTGTAGCACATTACACTCAACTAGATACTTTTTCTTCTTTTAACCTAAGCTATTGCCACTTCATACGGCAGCAATCATCAGTAGGCGCTGTCGACTGCCATTATGGTAGCAGTGTTTTTAAAAAATTAAATACATTAATATGTGATTGACAATTGTTTTAGGGAATAGGACTAGTCCTCTATTAAAGGAATCTTTCTATCAAAAGGTACATGACTCTCCACGAGGAGTATCCAATACTCATCAGTTACAGGATGATTGTAGCAATAACTAATAGCTTGCTCTTTCTGGGATCCCTTTCTGGAAGAGGCGTCTTCATAGTTACAAAAAATTAGCTCAACTCACTAACACTGTAGATACAATTAGCATATACAATATGATCTATTTCCAACAACAAAATACACAAAAAATCCGGCTCTCAAATCAAAGGAATATTCATTTCTAGACATCCTAAAGAACAAACTTGAAAGGAAATCTTTCTCAAAAAATTTTTTTTCTAATACAAACATCTCTACAATTAAAACAATATTTTATTCGCTGTAGGATTTTCTTCTCTTTTTCCTCTCTCTATATCCTTGTAACTTTACATTTTTCTGTGGTGATACTTAGCACATAATGGCATAATATAGACAAAATTATAATTACAAGTGAACACAGTCTGATTTGGCAAATCTTGCATACAAATAAAGTAAGCAAAAACTAACATCATCGAATGACATTTTGTAACCAACGTCAGACAAAGCAAAATCTTCCTTTCCAATAAGGTATTCCCAGTTCACTTTGTCAGTACTTTTAGCCAGGGCCATTGTTGGCTAAGTAAACAAAACTTTTGGTTGTCTGTACAACTTTCTGCCCAAAGGGAGAGCCTTGCTTCAACATTTCTACCAAGAATTGCTGGTATTACCAATAAAAGATGGATCATTCAACGAACACGGAAAGAAATATATATATATATATATATATATGTATATATATATATATATATATATATATATATGTATATATATATATATATGTATGTGTGTGTGTGTGTGTGTGTGTGTGTGGTGTATGTGTTATACGTACTTTCTTTTTTAAAAGAACCAAAATATCTTTCAGAAATTTTATTTAATTTGTCAGTAATCTACAGGAATGTTTATGATAGGAAAACAACTATATATATATATATATATATATATATATATATATATATATATATATATATATATATATATACACACATATATATATATATATATATATATATATATATATATATATATATATATCATTACCAACATGATCATCAGCCGTTGCTAGTCCACTGCAGGACAAAGGCCTCAAACATGACCTTCAATCTTCTGTCTGTTTATTGTCTTTCTTTGCCAGTCTATAACGGCAAATTTTCTTAACTCGTCAATACATCATCTTCTCTTCCTTTCTTTGCTTCGTTTGCAATCTCTAGGGACCCAGTCAATTATTCTTCTTGGTCATCTCTTATCGGACATTCTCATTATATGTCCTTCCCACTTATATTTCTTTTTCTTACTTGTTGTTAGAATAAACTCTACTTTAAATTGCTCTTGTATCATTTTGTTATTTCCATCATTAGTCTTTCCATAGTTCTTTGAATTTTAACTACCTTATGTTCTAAGGCTTCATTAAGGCTCCAATTTTCTGATGCATAAGATAATACTAGTTGGACCATCTGATCGAAAACTTCTTTTTTTAGAGAAAGTGATATTTTACATTTCATAATTTCATTTTGTTTACCAAAAGCTCTACATCTGATGTCTATCTTTCTTTTAATTTAGGTTTCATGCCCTGGGGAACAATACTGTCTGCCATAAGTATGTATATGCATTATCAATTTTCAGAGGTTCGTCCATAACCCTTATTTGCTGCCTCTACATTTTCATTCACCAATATCATAGTTTCATTCATATTCATTTTCAGTCTCACATTTCTGCTTTCTCTATTCAAAACTTCTTTCATCTTTGGAAATTCCATCCATGATTCACGAAACACAAATATCTTTTCTGCAAATGTTAAGTTGTTAAGGTATTCCCCATTAATGTTAATTCCTAGATTTCCTTAATCTAAATCTTTTAAAACTGCTTCTAGGCACGCTGCTAATAATTTAGGAGAAATGGGGTTCCCCTGTATAACTTGTTTCTCAATCGGAATTTTCTCACTATCTTTATGTAGTTTTAGGATTGCTGTACTTTCTATAGTCAATATATCTTACAGGTGTACAAATATAAGATTCATCATTGAAGAGGTTTCCTTACTTAAGCAATTGGCAGAATCAAAAGCTTTCTCACAGTCCATATATATCATACCAGGCTAACATGAGTTTTTTATAGTTTATATATGACATATCTGTTTTTGACGTTGTTAATAGTTTATATAGGACATATCTGTGTTGACGCTGTTACTGTTTTTAGAATGATATGTTGTTAATTTATTCTCATCATTTATTTATTTCCTTATTCCCTTTCCTCACTGGGCTATTTTTCCCTGTTGGAGCCCTTCGGCTTAAAGCATCTTACTTTTCCAACTAGGGTTGTATCTTGGCTAGTAATAATAATAATAATAATAATAATAATAATAATAATAATAATACACAGTCGTTTGTTATACTCTTTAACTTTTCCATTAGCTGGTTAATTACACGGATATGGTCAGTTGTTTGAATGGCCACTTCTAAAGGCTGCCTATTTCCTTGGTTGATTAATGTTTAAGTGTCTTTCTATTCAGCCTAATACGATCCTCCTAATAGATAAATATATATATATATATATATATATATATATATATATATAAATATATATATATATAAATATATATATATATATATATATATATATATATATATATATATATATACTGTATATAAGTATGTATATATACTGTATATATATATACATATATATATATATATATATATATATATATATATATATATATATATATATATATACAAAACCATATGTAGTAATTTACCAAAAACTGATTGAATAGATGAAAAACACTTGCATCGAAAATACGCTACAACGATCAAAAGCTTCCAGTGCCTCGTTTAAGAGCAGAAAAATAAAGAGAATGTCCATCAAAGGAAAACATAACCTTGCCTCCCAACCACCCTCTCAACAATGTCACATCACAAATCACTACAACGCAAAATGAATAACCTCTTTTCGTATAAAAACTGAATGCGATGTATCGAACATCAAAGAGGGCTCTTGCAAATTGCGACATATGGAGTAATTATTCTGACAAAACATGAATCATGAGCAAATGGAAATAAAAAATCTTGTGTAATGGACATCCATTTTCTTTCTAGTGTTTTTTTTTTTTTAATGAATTTTCATTTACAGATTTTTTTAAAAGGTCTTGAGTCAATATCTAATAAAAATCTTCAAATCCTCATGAATTTTAAAAGAAAAACCCTTGAAAAAACAACAAGTTTACAACTCTAATTAATGATATGGAACATTATCCTCATAAAACACCAAATAAGTATGTTTCGAAACATACCATAGGAAAAAATATAAGGAAACATCTAGCAAGAGTACAATGCCTTGACTCCAAAGATGACTATGAAACACGACCCACTAGTCAGCCTACTAGAGTACACAAGCTAAATAAAGTTCCTGTGTGTTGGTCCAGTAAACACATACACACACACGCTCGATCAAAGAAATGAAAGCAAACATGTCTTCCCTTCTCATATTCTCGCAAACACACACACATAAAAGAAGAAAATACATAAAAAAAAACATCTTATGAATATGAAATGCTAAACCCAGGAACCAGACAAAATTTACCTGAAATATAAAAAAAAAAAATATTGTAAAACTGCAGTGCTGAAAAGGGTTTATACAAATATGATTAATGTAAAACGATTTTTGGGAGCTGATACCTAAAACTCAAATAAATCTCCCCAATCCCTTTCAAAGACGAGCAAGGCATAATGATCATTTAGCGGGAAGGATACGACCATAAATCGGCAATTCCAACGAGTGGATAAATCATCTCTAGTTTTGAGTTTACGGTGGTAATGGTTGTGTGTGGTGGGAAAGGGGGGGGGGGGTTACCTGATACAGCATTTGCCTTTTTCCATCAAAAGAAAAAATAGATCAATGCTATGTTTGATAGACTAGCTAATACGTACCCAAAAGGTCGGCTTGCATTATTGATTATCTTTATACTAGTATACCAGAGCCGTCAAAAATGACCCCTCCTCTCACCAGGCCATGACGATTCATCTCCCCTTGCGCATGAAAGGAATGTTATATATAATTACAGTATATCCATATACATACACACACACATATATATATATATACATATATATATTTACAGTATATATACATATATGTACATATATATATATATATATATATATATATATATGTATATATATATATTTATATATATATATTTATATATATATATATATATACACATTTACAGTATATATAAAGATATATATATATATATATATATATATATATATATATATATATATATATATATATTTGTCACCAGCTGGGGATGGTGAGAAAGACTGGACTGGATTGGTAATAGGAAATTAGCTCACCTAGAGTATGCTAATGACGCTGTCCTTATTAGCAGAATATCACAGGATTTGCCGTGTTTCTTTACCAAAATGCATGGAATATCACATGAAGCTGGGCTCAAGATAAATAAAAGAAAGACAGAGATGATGGGAACGGGATATGCAAAGGAAGATGAAAGAGAAAGGATTAACGAGGTAGAATCATTTAAATATTTAGGAACTATGCCCTCTAATACAGGATCTTTAGAATTAGAATTTAATGTTTAATGAAAGAAAGAAAAAAGCAATTCAGACAACGGCTAGGTTACGTAAAATTTGGAAATTAAATCGCCTGAAATTACATATAAAAATCAGGCTACATATCAGTCAAGTGAGATCGGTCTTACTGTATGGACATGGGTCGTGGTATGACAATGAAACAATAACCAATAGATTTTGTAGATTTGAGAACAATGCCCTCAAAAGGATATTGGGAGTTAAATGGTAGAATAGGATTAGAAATGAAACTATAAGAGAGATATATGAAAGAAATGATGGTGAGGGGTAGATGGAGATGGTTTGGGCTTGCTTCTCGCCTTCCTCAAGAGAGATAAGTTCACCAAACTTTTAACTGGGCTCCACAAGGCCCCAGAAGAGTTGGAAGACCCAGGCCTACATGGCTAAGGACTATAAAGCGTGAAGTAGGAGATGATGAATGGAAAAGTATTGATTTAAAAGCTCAAGATGGAGAAGACGCGAAATCTAACCTTGGCCCTTTACGTCAATATGCGTATGAGGAGTGGATATATATATATATATATATATATATATATATATATATATATATATGTGTGTGTGTGTGTGTGTGTGTATATGTACATGTATGTATGTATATATATATATATATATATATATATATATATATATATATATATATATATTAATAGCTAAGCTACAACCCTAGTTTGAAAAGAAGGATTCTATAAGACCAAGGCTCCAATAGGGAAAAAATAGACTAGTGAAGAAAGAAAACAAGGAAACTAATAAACTGCAAGAGAAGTAATGAAGACACTTACTCTTTATTACATAGGAGAGACGAATTTTGATCAGAAATAAAAAAAATAAGAGGATAATATATTCGTACAAGCTTTCAAAATTATATCGTCTTTCTGCGTTTTATAAATGGGCCCAAACCTATGGTCCTAATTCTAGGAAACCAGGGAGCCGAATTCAATGTTGGGAAATCAAAGTCAATACTGGGCTCTCGAAATATCACAGAAAAACGAGTTTGTTTCACTGAAATAAAAAAAGGAAACCTTAGCGTTGGAATACACAACGCATTGATGTTTTGAAAAGTTTCACGACACAGCAACGTGGGTCTTATTTTCATATACTCATATAAGTCTCACATGGAGACTTAGATCTAAAGGAAATGTAGTAAATAGAGCAAAGCAAGTCGAAGAAGATGGAATGCTAGGTGAGCAAAGATTAATGAACACGGAGGATAAGTAAAAGGCAAAGATTAATGAGGGCATGGTCCGTAGGACACACACACACATATATATATATATATATATATATATATATATATATATATATATATATATATATATGGGGCCTCGAGATGTACGAGAACACAGTTATCTACGGTTACATTTGTTACCGATATCTGACCTGCTACTAATGCGTTGAGATTAAATTAAAACATTGAAAGAACACTCAAAACATTGATACTACTTTTTATCCAATAATCAGAAATTTTTAAAAAGGAATACAATTCCAAATTAAAAACTAACCATAGAACTTACTAAAATTATCATCATCATCATTACTATTATTTTAATAGTAAATAACAATATAATCAACATTATTATTATGATTATAATAACAACAAAGCATAATCATAAAAGAATAAAGATTCATTACTCGATCATATCCAGTTTCTTTTCTAAACATACCTCGCAGGATAATAAAATAAAATTATAAAACATAAAACATTTTGTAATGATAAAAAACTTACATGCAAATAGCTATGCAAGAAAATAAAAAAACAAAACAACAACAAAAACCCGATATTAGCACGTATCGTAATTTTATCCACAACCCGTCTAAATTGAAGTGTCCAGCCACAGAACATAATTATCAAACTTCTTTAGATTATATGCCATAGTTCTTAATTAATTGGTCTCCTTTGCAGTTCACAATATATACCGTCAAATTACACAGCCCACTTTTTCCCGTGACGTTCATCATTTTGGAAAATTGATTATCAACAAAAGGTTAGCTAAAAACAAAAAAAAATTCAATGTATATTCAACCATGAACATCCTTTACACACGGATTGCTTTACCATTCTAGCCAGATTGTCTGGTTGAAGTAAGCAAGTTATATATTATATTATATGTATATATATATATATATATATATATATATATATATATATATATATATATATATATATATATATATATATATATATATATAAATTCTACGATCGTGGTATAACAATGAAACAATATCCACCAGATTTTGTAGATTTGAGAACAAAGCCCTCAGAAGAGCATTGGGAGTTAAATGGCAGAACAGGATTACAAAAGAAACTATATAGGATATTACTCAAGTGCCATATTTGGATGAGAACATGGTGAAGGGTAGATGGAGATGGCTTGGGCATGCTATTCGCACTCTCCAAGAGAGATTATTTAACCAAACTCTAAACTGGGCTCCAAAAAGCACTAGAAGAGTTGGAAGACCCAGGCCTACATGGCTGAGGACTATGAAGCGTAAAGTAGGAGATTATGAATGGAGAAGTATTAATTTAAAAGCTCAAGATAGAGACGACTGGCGAAATCTAACCGAGTCCCTTTGCGTCAATATGCGTAGGAGGAGATGATGATGATGAGGATATATATATATATATATATATATATATATATATATATATATATATATATATATACATATATATATATATATGTATATATATATATATATATATATATATATATATTCTAATACGATAACCTACACACTTCACACGGCTGTTCAAATCATACTGTCATCAGTTTCTCAAGTTATCAGTATGACTTCTAAACCTTGTGATATTAGGTTTACTTTCCATACGGATAGCAAGGAATAGAACAGGAAATAATACCATACTGATTTTTAATATATATCTTAAAGAAAAACTACAAATAAATATCTAATGTGGTTACAACTATTTCGCAACATAATTTTGAATCTGCACTTTTGTTATGGAAATCGGTAAGTTTACAGCTGAAAAACACCCTAAAAATGAACAGGGTCAAAATAATATATTTACGCATAAGGGGCACACATCAAGCTAACAGCTCCCAAGAGATTATCCTTAATCAGTTGAAGCTACTCATATGTCTTCCACTGATGTATGATTACCATCTGGCTTTATTAACAACTACTAAATTCTCACAGATACTCTTCAAACTATATCATCTCCTACGCACTCAACGGTACGGTCATTTATAATTTGGCCCATGTGTTTCATAGGATTTAACTTTTGCCATAAATAATTCACCATGACATATCATGAACCTGTGTAAATGAAGTAAAGGATTACTTCAAAAGCATCGTGGATATGGATCCTCCCATTCTTACTTCTAATGGCTTATTATTATTTTGAAGTTTTTTTATAGTTTATATATGAAAGATTTGTTTTAATGTTAGTATTCTTAAGCTTCTCTTGTAGTTTATTCCCTTATTTCCTCTCCTCATTGGGCTATTTTCTCTGTTGGAGTCCTTGGGATTAGAGCATCCTGCTCTTCCAATTAGAGTAGTAGCTTAGCAGGTAATAATAATAATAATAATAATAATAATAATAATAGTATCAAGAATAATAATAATAATAATAATAATAATAATAATAATAATAATAATAATAATAATAATAATAATAATAATAATAATAATAATAATAATAATAATAATAGATGAAGACATAGCTGCTATATTGAAAGGTACCACTTTAAACTAAGCCAATTCTTCACCATGCCTCAGATTTCTACAAGTGAATATAAAATCCAACTATAAATCTACGAAGTCAGTTGTCTTATCCACTAATTCATAAAGGATTTAGATAATGAAGATATATATAATTTATACAAACATTTTCTTGAACATAAAATTACAGTTACAATAATAAATTATTTATCCAAACATATACCTAAACGACTTATAGTTTTACGTATACGTATACCAGTATTTCAATAATGATATAAGCAAGATATTGCTAGTTCACTTTTCTCAGAGAAGCTTATATAAATGTTTACGAATATTCCATTTTATTTTTTTTTTCTAGATCTTCAGCTACAGAATCCGAAATATTACCTCTCCGATACGACTATACGCTTTAAACATTAGTTGTAATATCCTTATATTAGAAAACATTTTGTTAGAACTAAGTTCGTAATATCAAACTCATGTTCAAAAGTTTTCCATTTTTGGGTGACTTTTTTTGTGAGAAAAGTCATTCCGGAGATATCAGTAACATGTCGAAAAAAAATTCTAGCCTTTGGGAACTTTGTTTTGTTTTGCAATCTAAAGTGGAATCTATATTACATCAAAGTCGATTCCATAGATAAGAAATATACAAGAGTTTCACAAATATGATTCCATAAACAAGCATTACAATTCCTATGATCATTGGTATTAATCAAAATACATTTAAAACCAGAATCGTATTCTTATTTAATCAAGCTACATCAGAAGTACAAAAAGAAATAAAATATTTTTATAAAAATTATATAGTTAATAAAGGGACTTCAGCCCAACGTTGCAGTTGGAAATCAGGTCCAATCAATAGAATGGATGAGCAGAAAATTCCATTTATTCACAATCATCTTCTCTCGTGATCAAATTTTGATTGCCTTCAACACAGAACAATGAGATACAGAGAGAGAGAGAGAGAGAGAGAGAGAGAGAGAGAGAGAGAGAGAGAGAGAGAGAGAGAGAGATGGGGGTGGGCTATAGGCAAGGGTAGTCCTGCAAAATATTAATAACAGTGAATTCCTGCTTCACTATTGCAGACCATCTCTCCTCTTCGAAATATTACAGGGTTACAAATAAAAAGATTCTCCGTAATCGTTAACGGACTCGGAAAATATAAATTGCTCGATGATCATATGTGGGCCTGGAACCGGGTGCTCTAAAATTCGTAAAATCTTCTAGGTTATAATAATGAAGAATTCAATTATTCTAGCACTGGAATTTCAGTTACCAAACATATATCACACTAAAACAAGTTAAATAAAATATCCTTTTAAATAGAAAAAAATAACCTGTTTGTAATTTCTTTAAAATGTTAGAAAATAATCTTTAGCTATTGTAAGCAGCCCCTCTAGGAGGACACTTCAAAATCAAACCATTGTTCTATAGTCTAAGGTAGTGTCATAGCTTCTGTACCATGGCCTTAGACTGTCTTGGGTTAGAGTTCTCTTGCTTGAGGGTACTCTTGAGCACACTATTCTATCTGTTTCCTTATTTCCTTTCCTATATGGGCTGTATCCAATGTTGGAGCCCTTGTATTTATAGAATCCTGTACTTCCAACTAGGCTTGTAGCTTAGCTAGTAGTAATAATAATAATAATAATAATAATAATAATAATAATAATAATAATAATAATAATAATAATCATAATAATAATAACAACAACAATAATAATAATAATTGAATTCTTCCGAATAGATCTTTATACAAAATAAAAAATAATATCCCAGTACATACAGCCATGCTTTAATAAAGTAAATAATAATTACCTACGGATAAATCTAAATAATTTAAAACGATGGAATTTAAGGTGTCGAAACGGAATTCTACATAGAGCCAAGCATATCTAACTTCAAGAAGGAAATAAACATCACCTGTACAACAAAATCTTTAAAATACATCTGGGACTTGAATCGATCAAGATCAGAAAGGTTTTATACTTTTCACGTTTCTGAGAGAAACAGAGAAACGATGGTCAGTGGATAAGCAAAGCTTGTACATGGAGAGACCTAATTATTCCACATCTGATACTTAAGGTAATTAATTCTAAAAAAAAAAAAGGAAAGAAAAAGAAAAATCTGGATGTCGAAAAAAGAATTTAAAAACAAAGTAAAGAAAGTAAAAAAGTAGAACATAATCATATCCATATTCTGCATTACGAAACTGGAGAGAGAGAGAGAGAGAGAGAGAGAGAGAGAGAGAGAGAGAGAGAGAGAGAGAGAGAGAGAGAGAGAGAGAGAGAGAGTAAGAGAGAGAGTAAGAGAGAGAGTAAGAGAGAGAGAGAGAGAGAGAGAGAGAGAGAGAGAGAGAGAGAATGATTGTGAGTACGACAGGGACTAATAGGGATCTGCATTCCATAAAATATTAATAAATTCGGAAATCCATACTCACTCTTAAAGATAACATGCTCCCTTGCCAAATATCGGGCCGATAGAAAAACCTCCAATCGAACACTTTCGATGAAAAAGAAATTTTTCGTAAAATAAAGTGAAAAATCTAAAAAAAATACACAAATCGTATATGTTTAATCTTCTTCGTGATATAAGATTTACGCACGGCTTCCTTAAAACATTATTTATTATTAAAAGGGAAGAGATTAACCAGGCCAGTGAGTCAAGCCCGATTCTTACAAAAATAGCTTGATTAAATTCGGGAGGTAGAAATACTTATAATAAAGCTAATAAACAAAATAGTAAAAAAAAAATAAGTAGAAAATATAAGATGAGAATAAATTTTTACATGCAAATCTGTCATAAATAAAAATCTGAATCTTTTTAATATTATTCATAAAAAAGGTTAGTTTCATAAAAGTGTTTAAAGTCTTAATATTTCAGTCGTAAAGGTAAAACACCGGTTATATGCAGCATCATAATCTAATCTTTGTTATTTAGATAAAATATTAAATAATAACATCAACTCAATCTTCTCAATCTTGAAGAATT
>NC_090768.1:5192433-5194933 GCF_036898095.1 Palaemon carinicauda
TCCCATGATTCACTAAACACAACTATGTCCTCTGCAAATATTATATGTATATATATATATATATATATATATATATATATATATATGTATGTATGTATATATATATATACGTATGTACGTATGTATGTATGTATGTGTATATATACATATATTATTATTATTACTATTATTACTAACCAAGCTACAACCCTAGTTGGAAATGCAAGATGCTATAAGGCTAAGGGCTCCAACGGGGAAAACTAGCTCAGTGTGGATATAAAAAAAAATAAAAAAAATAAACGAAGAGAAAAAATTAACAACAAATTATTTTAAAAACAGTAACATCAAAACAGATATGTTATATGTAACCCTATTAAAAGACTTATGTCAACCTGTTCAACATAAAAAACATTTGCTGCAAGTTTAGGAAGATTAGGAAGATCATTCCACAACTTGGTCACAGCAGGAATAAAACTTCTAGAATACTGTGTAGTATGGAGCCTCATGATGGAGACGGCCTGGCTATTAGAATTAACTACATGCCTAGTATTAAGAACAGGACGGAACTGTCCAGGAAGATCTGAATGCAAAGGATGGTCAGAATTATGAAAAATCTTATGCAACATGCATAATGAACTAATTGATCTGGAATAAATTTAAAAGACCGTAAGTGTGCGTGTATATGTATATATGTATGTATGTATGTATATATATATATATATATATATATATATATATATATATATATATTATTAATTGCTAATCTACAACCCTAGTTGGAAAAGCACAATGCTATAAGCCCAAGGGCCCCAACAGAGAAAATAGCCCAGTGAGGAAAGGAAACAGGGAAAAATTAAATTTTTAAGAGTAACAACATTAAAATGAATATCTCCTTTAAAAACTATAAACACTTAACAAAACAAGAGGAAGGGAAATAAGATAGAATAGTGTGCCCAACTGTACCCTCAAGCAAGAGAACTCTAACCTAAGGCAGTGGAAGACCATGGTACAGAGTCTATGGCACTACCCAAGACTAGAGAAAAATGGTTTGATTTTGGAGTGTCCTTCTCCTAGAAGAGCTGCTTACCATAGCAAAAGAGTCCCTTCTACCCTAACCAAGAGAAAAGTGGCCACTAAACAATTACAGTGCAGTAGTTAACCACTTGGGTGAAGAAGAATTGTTTGGTAATCTTAGTGTTGTCAGGTGTATGAGTACAGAAGAGAATGTGTCATGAATATGCCAGACTATTCGGTGTGTGTGTGTGTGTGTGTGTGTGTGTAGGCAAAAGGGAAAATGAACTGTAACTAGAGAGAAGGATCCAATGTAGTACTGTCTGGCCAAGCAAAAGACCCCATAACTCTCTAGCGGTAGTATCTCGACGGGTGGCTGGTGCCCTGGCCAACCTACTACCTATGCAAACTTATCCCATCACGCTCAGCAGCAAAACGTATAACTCCCCGTTTCACGGGTAGGGAGGAAGGAGAAGTCATACTCCGGTGAGAAGGGCTGTAGTTACGCAAGGGGGGGGGGGGGGGGATGAATTTGTGTGCGTGCCTGTGGGTGTATGGTCATATATACAGTATATCTAAATATTTAGCCGTAATTTTTGACGAGTCGCATACGCTATTAAGGTTATTATACGTCTACGAGCGAGCGGAAAACTTTTTTTTCTTCCCCCCGGGTCAATAACATCTCATTCTACTTGTCAGAGGAACCTGATCAGGAATTAAGGGCTGCGACAGGTCTTGACTTCTTGTTCTACACCCTATCATGTGTAATTTGGGCGTGTCGTGATAATTGGTTTCCTTTTCCAACGTAATCAAGAATGACGTTATGAGATTAATCTTTTTTTTCCTTTACTTATTGCTTATTCCTGCCATGGAAGAAGGTTGTTTCTACTTGTATACTAACATATGTCTTACTTATGTTTATTTCCTGTGTGCCCAAAATTCTTAACCAAAGAATATAAAATGAATGAATGAATGATTAGTAATTATACTAGCATCATAAATTCCATGGTCATTGATGCCGATTAGAGATTTCATAAACAATTGATAACCTACAATAAAAAAGTGAGTAAATAGCTTAACAATGAAACATTAAAATCCAATGTATGTAAAAAGTAAGAAGGCCAGCTTCCAATACGAACATGTAAGTTATTCCCATAAATATCAGTTAACGTGCTATGACAAAGCATAAGGAAAATTTATAATAAGTTTTTTTTTCCATTTATTACTTTTGGGGCTATATCGACGATTTTTTCTGTAGTCTCTTTTTAAAAATGGTTAGTATACATACAAAACCTCTCCTATATGATAGAGATCAAGTATCTGGCTAGTACCGGTATATATATATATATATATATATATATATAAATATATATGTATATATATATATATATATATAAATATATATGTATATATATATATATATATATATATATATATATATATATATATATTTATATTTATATATATACATATATATATTCATATATATATATAGATATATTTATATATA
>NC_090768.1:5197433-5204933 GCF_036898095.1 Palaemon carinicauda
TGTAACCTATAAACCAAGATTAAAAGGATTCAATTAACTCCTACAGTTTACCCTAATACCAGAAAAACTGGCTTTGAAATATATAGATAGATCGAATGTATGTTTCAGGATTCAGTCATAAATCGGTGTTGCAGCTCATGAAACAATAAAAATGAACGGATGGGGAGGTATCATGAACCGATGTAAATCTAATAGAGGAAGAAATAGAGTTCCTGAATATATACAGTATAGAAATTAAAGAATATTTAGGTTCACCTCATAACATTCGCTCAAGAGAAATTTCTTTGCTTGAATCTTTTAAAATCTGAAGTTTGCACACTTTCCAGTTATCCAATTACTAATATTTTCAAACTTTCTTCAATCCCTCTAACTTTCCTTCGCATCAACAAATCATCACAGCATTATCTGCAAATATCAGCAATTTTCTTATCAAAAGCTCTAACATCTTTATCTATTCTTTCTCTGCTTTCTGCCAACGTTCCAACTTTATAAATAAATAAAAAAAAATCCCAGAGATAGGTACCACAACAAACCAATCATTTCAAAATTTATATATTTATTCGGATATTGTAGCATTGAACACTTAACAAAGAGGTCTAATCCTTTTATAGTAATTACCTCCTAAATATTACATATGGATTCTACAGTATTATAAGATTAGTTCAGGGCAGGTCCATGTACCATCTATTTATCTATTCTAGGTGCGATGTCTTCTACGTGGGCTGTCAATTGCCTCCTCCCGGTTCTGTCTTTATATAAATTGTCCAGCTGTTATGTTCTTATTTACGACCTCTACTAAGTTGTCCAGAAACTTTTTCCTTTGTCGGCGTCTTGCTCTTCTCCCCTATATCTTCCCCGTAAGGCACAACTGTTCCTTTTTTTTCTCTTTCATGTACACCAGGTAATTACCTTCGCCAACGAAGTTGGGAGGAGGCTATGTTTTTTTTTTCCCTTGTCTTTTTGTTTGTTTGAGAACAACTTCCTAGCCACAATTTTACTCATAAAGTAATGAAACTTTCAGGGATTAAATGTTATATTGAGACGTGGAAGTGATTAAATTTTGAAAGTCCTAGGTCAAAGCTCAAGGTCAAGCAAATGGTCACCCGAATTATCCCTAAGGCAAGCTTTGTTTCGCGATATAAGCTGCTGGGGCGGAGGTCTGCACTCTGTGTGCTTTTCTAGTTTAAGCTGTTTACCATAAAACTTAGCCCTGGTCAACATTGGTTATTTCTTGCATAATCTCTGATCTCCCCCTAACAAAGCATCGGTTTCCTTCTCAACATTCTCTAACTATTTTCATATACGCTTCTATTTTCTTAAATACGATAGATTTATTGCAATTTTCAAAAGAAATGTTGTACTATCCTCGTGCAACCCTAGTTTGTTCAACGGGCATATTAAAACAAAACACCTTATGCACATGCACTGCTATATTAATAACGTAAAAAAAATAACGGCAAAAAAAAAAAAAGACGAATGCTTCTCAAAAGATAATATATTCCACATTTACAATTCCTGAACCAGGGAATCTCCATTTTGGATGCCTAATCTTAATCAAACTAGTCGAGACAGGATAGCATCGGTAAATCTTGCATATAGACTAGTATTTAGACCTTAATGGACATTTCTAACCATTCTAAAACCTAGACCAGATTAGGTCGATTTGAAATATTTTATTTGGCCAATGGCCAGAAACTAGCTGTGGTCAGAAAATCCCGAGGACAATTATCGATACCCAATACACGTAGTATCTCTTTTCTACTTATGTAAATCTGTAGCTGATATCATTGAACCCGTGTTATTACTGAAAGGTTTATGCAATTGTATTTGGTTCCTTTTATCTATAGGGTCTAATAATTAATATGATTATCTCATTAACAAGCAATATTAGAGGGGATAGTGATAATGCCATTTGTTTGGACGTTATCACGTAACATAGTAAACTAAAAATATATGGAGATGTTGCATTAGGACACCAACCAAAATGCATCTTCAATCATGAGCAAGATAGAAATTTGAATGCACTTGCTACGAAAAAAAAAAAGACAAACTATAAGGTGATGGAGTTAAAATTCATCATCACCATCTCCTCCTATGCCTATTGACGCAAAGGGCCTCAAGTTAAAAATACAGAGGAAAAATGAATACATGAATAATATCCCATTTGACCTAATATAATAATTCTATAACTAACCTGGAAACCCTTGCTAACAATCATATAGCTAGTTATTATTCCACATACATACATGCATACGTATTCTATCTATCTATCTATCTATCTATCTATATATATATAAATATATATATACATATATATATATACACACTATACATACACACACACACACACACACACACACATATATATATATATATATATATATATATATATTCCTTTAATATTGGAAGGAATTTATTCATTTGTTTCACGGAGAAGCATTGCGAATATATATGCAAATATGGAGTCACGTTCTGTAAGCGAATATATTATAGATAGAAAACTAGTTTTTAGGCTAAATCAGAGTTGATGGCGCTTCCGGTATAACATTTTTCATTGAGGATTTACATATTAAGCATGTAAATTATAGAGTAACTCTTCATGGAGACTTTCCGTTTTTATCTACTGGTCACAATCCCTCTGACAACCTGATTATTTTACACACTAGTATACGATAAGGTGATAGAATAGCACCCTTACACACACACACACACACACACACATATATATATATATATATATATATATATATATATATATATATATATGTGTGTGTGTTCCAGTGTGTGTGTGTGTGTGTTCCAGTGTGTGTGTGTTCCTGCGTGGGTGTTGTGTAGCCTTTGTCTCAGTGGCAGTGCTTGCCTACACAATGTTTTTTGAGAATTTTGTTCCTCCTTTGTAAATATATACATATATATAAATATATATATATATATATATATATATATATATATATATATATATATATATATATTGTTAGGTTGTTTGACTGTCAAACAACCTAGTTTCAATTTTTTTGTAACTGCCCTTTTCTTTATTTAGGTGGGGGTCTTTGCTTACTTTGGTCACGTTGTGAGTGACATGCTTTAGTCAGGTTTGGGAAGCCAGATGGACCAGTTCTCGTAATGCAGTCGAGAAAGAGCAGCAGACCCAGCTTTGGAGTATCTCCTAGTTGGTGGTGACTTGTCCTCAACCTGGTCCTCGAGGTCGAGATGGTTTGGAAGCGTTGTTCTTCGGTGGCAGCAAAGTGGCTGTTGTATCGACACTGTCGTGGTAGTTCCCGCAGTGTTCGATGGACGTCCTCGAGGATCAGGGATTGTTTATGAATGTTTGTATGTTGGAGGAATCAGTGTAATTATGAGGAGATTCTTTTATTAATTTTTCATTGCTGCTGCTTACTGTGTTTTTTGTTGATGAATATGGCTTATTTCATTTAACATTTTTTTTTTTTGAACGTTTAAGTTTTCTGTTTTTGATATTGTAATGTAATCTGAATTGTGGTAACGATCATTTATGTCTCTGTGCTTCCCAATACCTGTACTCATTGTAATTATTGTATATAATTTATTTTTGTAAAATTCTTTTGTAAAATAAACTAGGTTAAGGTACTTGAGTATTTTCTGTTTTACCCACCCCTTTGGTTGTTGCAGTCCATCGGTTCATTCCAGTCCCAATTCGTTTAGTATTTTTTAAGAACCTGTTGAACCATTAAGGCGGTTCATAACAATGGCGACCTTGCCAGGATTGGTTCTGTTTGGGCTGGTGCTTCTGTGACATCTTTGGGGGTGGGTGAGAGTGTGATCTGAAAAAAAAAATTTTTTTGAATTTTTTTTTTTTTTTTGAGTGTGGAGGTGTTAGGTTGTTTGACTGTCAAACAACCTAGTTTCAATTTTTTTGTAACTGCCCTTTTCTTTATTTAGGTGGGGGTCTTTGTTTACTTTGGTCACGTTGTGAGTGACATGCTTTAGTCAGGTTTGGGAAGCCAGATGGACCAGTTCTCGTAATGCAGTCGAGAAAGAGCAGCAGACCCAGCTTTGGAGTATCTCCTAGTTGGTGGTGACTTGTCCTCAACCTGGTCCTCGAGGTCGAGATGGTTTGGAAGCGTTGTTCTTCGGTGGCAGCAAAGTGGCTGTTGTATCGACACTGTCGTGGTAGTTCCCGCAGTGTTCGATGGACGTCCTCGAGGATCAGGGATTGTTTATGAATGTTTGTATGTTGGAGGAATCAGTGTAATTATGAGGAGATTCTTTTATTAATTTTTCATTGCTGCTGCTTACTGTGTTTATTGTTGATGAATATGGCTTATTTCATTTAACATTTTTTTTTTTTGAACGTTTAAGTTTTCTGTTTTTGATATTGTAATGTAATCTGAATTGTGGTAACGATCATTTATGTCTCTGTGCTTCCCAATACCTGTACTCATTGTAATTATTGTATATAATTTATTTTTGTAAAATTCTTTTGTAAAATAAACTAGGTTAAGGTACTTGAGTATTTTCTGTTTTACCCACCCCTTTGGTTGTTGCAGTCCATCGGTTCATTCCAGTCCCAATTCGTTTAGTATTTTTTAAGAACCTGTTGAACCATTAAGGCGGTTCATAACAATGGCGACCTTGCCAGGATTGGTTCTGTTTGGGCTGGTGCTTCTGTGACATCTTTGGGGGTGGGTGAGAGTGTGATCTGAAAAAAAAAAATTTTTGAATTTTTTTTTTTTTTTTGAGTGTGGAGGTGTTAGGTTGTTTGACTGTCAAACAACCTAGTTTCAATTTTTTTGTAACTGCCCTTTTCTTTATTTAGGTGGGGGTCTTTGTTTACTTTGGTCACGTTGTGAGTGACATGCTTTAGTCAGGTTTGGGAAGCCAGATGGACCAGTTCTCGTAATGCAGTCGAGAAAGAGCAGCAGACCCAGCTTTGGAGTATCTCCTAGTTGGTGGTGACTTGTCCTCAACCTGGTCCTCGAGGTCGAGATGGTTTGGAAGCGTTGTTCTTCGGTGGCAGCAAAGTGGCTGTTGTATCGACACTGTCGTGGTAGTTCCCGCAGTGTTCGATGGACGTCCTCGAGGATCAGGGATTGTTTATGAATGTTTGTATGTTGGAGGAATCAGTGTAATTATGAGGAGATTCTTTTATTAATTTTTCATTGCTGCTGCTTACTGTGTTTTTTGTTGATGAATATGGCTTATTTCATTAAACATTTTTTTTTTTTGAACGTTTAAGTTTTCTGTTTTTGATATTGTAATGTAATCTGAATTGTGGTAACGATCATTTATGTCTCTGTGCTTCCCAATACCTGTACTCATTGTAATTATTGTATATAATTTATTTTTGTAAAATTCTTAGGTAAAATAAACTAGGTTAAGGTACTTGAGTATTTTCTGTTTTACCCACCCCTTTGGTTGTTGCAGTCCATCGGTTCATTCCAGTCCCAATTCGTTTAGTATTTTTTAAGAACCTGTTGAACCATTAAGGCGGTTCATAACAATGGCGACCTTGCCAGGATTGGTTCTGTTTGGGCTGGTGCTTCTGTGACATCTTTGGGAGTGGGTGAGAGTGTGATCTGAAAAAAAAAAATTTTTGAATTTTTTTTTTTTTTTGAGTGTGGAGGTGTTAGGTTGTTTGACTGTCAAACAACCTAGTTTCAATTTTTTTGTAACTGCCCTTTTCTTTATTTAGGTGGGGGTCTTTGTTTACTTTGGTCACGTTGTGAGTGACATGCTTTAGTCAGGTTTGGGAAGCCAGATGGACCAGTTCTCGTAATGCAGTCGAGAAAGAGCAGCAGACCCAGCTTTGGAGTATCTCCTAGTTGGTGGTGACTTGTCCTCAACCTGGTCCTCGAGGTCGAGATGGTTTGGAAGCGTTGTTCTTCGGTGGCAGCAAAGTGGCTGTTGTATCGACACTGTCGTGGTAGTTCCCGCAGTGTTCGATGGACGTCCTCGAGGATCAGGGATTGTTTATGAATGTTTGTATGTTGGAGGAATCAGTGTAATTATGAGGAGATTCTTTTATTAATTTTTCATTGCTGCTGCTTACTGTGTTTTTTGTTGATGAATATGGCTTATTTCATTTAACATTTTTTTTTTTTGAACGTTTAAGTTTTCTGTTTTTGATATTGTAATGTAATCTGAATTGTGGTAACGATCATTTATGTCTCTGTGCTTCCCAATACCTGTACTCATTGTAATTATTGTATATAATTTATTTTTGTAAAATTCTTTTGTAAAATAAACTAGGTTAAGGTACTTGAGTATTTTCTGTTTTACCCACCCCTTTGGTTGTTGCAGTCCATCGGTTCATTCCAGTCCCAATTCGTTTAGTATTTTTTAAGAACCTGTTGAACCATTAAGGCGGTTCATAACAATGGCGACCTTGCCAGGATTGGTTCTGTTTGGGCTGGTGCTTCTGTGACATCTTTGGGGGTGGGTGAGTGTGTGATCTGAAAAAAAAAAATTTTTGAATTTTTTTTTTTTTTTTGAGTGTGGAGGTGTTAGGTTGTTTGACTGTCAAACAACCTAGTTTCAATTTTTTTGTAACTGCCCTTTTCTTTATTTAGGTGGGGGTCTTTGTTTACTTTGGTCACGTTGTGAGTGACATGCTTTAGTCAGGTTTGGGAAGCCAGATGGACCAGTTCTCGTAATGCAGTCGAGAAAGAGCAGCAGACCCAGCTTTGGAGTATCTCCTAGTTGGTGGTGACTTGTCCTCAACCTGGTCCTCGAGGTCGAGATGGTTTGGAAGCGTTGTTCTTCGGTGGCAGCAAAGTGGCTGTTGTATCGACACTGTCGTGGTAGTTCCCGCAGTGTTCGATGGACGTCCTCGAGGATCAGGGATTGTTTATGAATGTTTGTATGTTGGAGGAATCAGTGTAATTATGAGGAGATTCTTTTATTAATTTTTCATTGCTGCTGCTTACTGTGTTTTTTGTTGATGAATATGGCTTATTTCATTTAACATTTTTTTTTTTGAACGTTTAAGTTTTCTGTTTTTGATATTGTAATGTAATCTGAATTGTGGTAACGATCATTTATGTCTCTGTGCTTCCCAATACCTGTACTCATTGTAATTATTGTATATAATTTATTTTTGTAAAATTCTTTTGTAAAATAAACTAGGTTAAGGTACTTGAGTATTTTCTGTTTTACCCACCCCTTTGGTTGTTGCAGTCCATCGGTTCATTCCAGTCCCAATTCGTTTAGTATTTTTTAAGAACCTGTTGAACCATTAAGGCGGTTCATAACATATATATATATATATATATATATATATATATATATATATATATATATATATATATATATATGCGTAAAAATCACAGGAAAACGTGATGCTCAGATGCAGAAGAACCACAGGGAAAATGAAAATACGGAATATACACTTAAGTCCTGACTAGTTTCGTGATACTTCCTCTGAGGAAGTATCACGAAACTAGTCAGGACTTAAGTGTATATTCCGTATTTTCATTTTCCCTGTGGTTCTTCTGCACACATATATATATATATATATATGTG
>NC_090768.1:5209933-5212433 GCF_036898095.1 Palaemon carinicauda
ATATATAGCACATTAGGAAATATGTTTAATAAAAGTTTAAAATCCCTGTAAATTTCATTACTTTACTAATAAAATTGTGGACGTATTATTGATGACCAGAATTTGACCTTTTGCTTGACCTTGGACCTCATGCATTAACTGGCATGGATTTGCATACATTCAAATATGAATCAAGTTTGAAGTCTGTGACAACGATGTCCAAACTTATGGCTGATTACCTGATATGAACATTTTACTCATACGTGACCTTGACCTTTGATCTTCCAAAATTTCATCATTTCTAGCTCTCTACATAGCAGTTTAAAATCCATTACTTTACTATTAAAATTGTGGCAGTATGGTTGATGACCAGAATTTGACGTTTTGCTTGACCTTGACCTTGGCCCTTGACACGTATCAATTGGCGTGGAGTTTCACACTCAAATATAAACCAAGTTTGAAGTCCATTACAATGATGTCAAAACTTATGGGTGATTACGTGAATTGGACATTTTGGTTGACCGTGACCTTGGCCTTTGACCTTGACCTTCCAAAATGTAATCATTTCCAGCTTTTTACATAACAGTTAACCCCTGCAAATTTCATTACTCTAAAATTAAAATTGTGGCCAGGTAGCTCTTCACAAACGTGTATACAAAAAGGGGGCAAAACATAACCTCCTTCCAACTTAGTTGGCGGAAGTTACAATCTTATCTTGTTTTCCAAAATCTTTCCATCACATGCTTAGCCCTCTCTTAATTTCGGACTCATGTCCTGGGGAAACAACTGCTGTCTGTCTTATTTGTTGCCTCTCTTTAATTTTCATCGAACATTATCTTAGTTTTACTCATATTCAATTTCAGTCCTAGATTTCTGCTTTTTATATTTAAATCTTCTATCATCTTTTGTAATTCCTCCCATGATACATTAAAGAGAAGTATTTCATCTGCAATCTTGAAGTTGTTAAGGTATTCCCCATTAATACTAGCTCCTACATTTTCCAAATGTAGGTTCTTAAAAACTTCTTTTAAGCATTATGTGAATAATTTAGGAGATGGGGTGTCTCTGCCTAATTCCTTTCTCAATTGGAATTTTCACACTATCGTTCTGTAGTTTAAGGATTGCTGTATTCCCGTATAGATATTTTCAAGTGTTCTAACATAAGATTCATCTATTCCTTGTCTTTGAAGGGCTTTCATTTAAGAAAATGGCAATATTTTACCCCATACGATAAATAACCTCAATAAGAAGCCATTTTTTTAATTTTCCATTTTAGGAAATCGAAATATTTTACCCCAAACAATAAGCAGCCTGAAGAATAAGCCCTATCCAACTTTCCCATCTTATGAAACCACATTATTTTACACCAAACAATAAACAACCTCGATAACAAGCCATTTCCCAATATAGCCACAACAAAGAAAGGGGGAAAGATCCCTTGGGTTTAGATGCATCTCCTAACCTAGCAATTCACGTCTCTGATTGCAGTGCAACTGTTGTCAATATATTTTCCCTTTCATGAGCAGTGATATCACGGCAGTTAACTTATATAATGACATTTTCTTTATGTTTTTAATTTGAATTTCCTTTTATTCATTATTCATAACAAACGATATCGACGTTAATGACCTTTGATGTCACGACGCCAGAAAACTTAGAGGCAATCACAGCAGAGGCAAAACTATTTTAATAAACATGTCTCGCCTGTTCCTCAGCCTTCCTAGAGTCTTTGTAAGTAGTAATGATAGAGAGAAGTGAAACGAAAATAGGATTATCTCTTCGTATAGAGAATAATATATGCACATATATTTCAAATAGAGCTTTTAAACAGCTTTGTACTGCCACATCCAGCTCAATTTGGGTCCTCAGTTGGTGATTTACCGCCTCGCCGCATCCACTCTCTACGCCAGCGCTTGTTCTCCTTTAGCTTTAAGAGCCATTACGTTCTCTTAATGGTTTATAAACAAAGATATTATTCCTTCTGCTTCGCTTCTCTTACTTCCGTGTAACATGTCTTGTTATAAAAGGAAATCTTGTAACATATGGTTATTCAAGAGATTTCAGTTTCTATCTTAAGGAAATATTTCCTCTATAAAAAGTATTTGTTATTGATTGTGTAGACTCCTTTTGGCATTTTGGTGTAAACATTTTAAAGAAAGATTTAAATGATGGGTCAGGATGAAAGAAATTAGGTGAGGCAAAGATGGCAACACGTGATCTGAAATAATGGTGATATTGGATATTTTACGCAGGGAAATTCCTAAAAAAAAAATCTTCATGAAGGGGGGGGGGGAAACTAGTGAAAACGAGAGAGATAAAGATTTGTAGAGGGGAGAGAGTCATTATTTCAAGGTTAACCAAATATTTATACTAAACTCTAAGGAAATCGTATAACACTTTTCACTTCTCGCTACAACATTTATCACGAAAAAAAAAATAATAATAACAATTCAGGCGTTTTCTTTCCTGAATCCAAGAGTGACTGTATTCTCAGTTAAAAGTCAGCCCTTTAATCTAATTT
>NC_090768.1:5219933-5232433 GCF_036898095.1 Palaemon carinicauda
TTATAACCTATGCTAAACAATATTTTGATTTTTCAAAAGTAAGCTTTTAGTCTATCCATCATTTTCATTCAATTTCTTAATATTCATAAGAATTTTATATCCATAAGCAAAATCATTAAAATTGTCAGGTTGGAATTCAAAAACAATTGCCTGTTAATGATTTTTTTCCCTAAATTTTCTATTCTAAAAGTGACGATCTAACTCCCATTTGATATCTACTGGGAAAAAAATTAAAGCATTGTACAAACCACTCATGACAATGCACGCACACAATTATTCGTCTCAGAATAATGGGAATTTAATAAACATATCTTAATATCCAGTCTGCAAGCTTTAGTAGTTCGGTAATGAGTAATCCTAGGAATGAATTCAGCCCTGGAAGGTCGATAATCGAGCGCCAATTCTGATCACTGATTTGCATCTAAAGGATCAAGCAGCGAGTCACATTATTTGCTGATAAAGTATCACAGGAAACGAGATCGTCTTGTAGTTTTATTCCGTTGTCGACAGATCAATACCCAAAACTAGGTTATCATCTCATTAGCTTTCCCATAAATAAGCAAATTTCAGTAAAGAATATAAATGAATCATTCAAATTATGAATTAAAGTAAACATAACAGCGTCGGTAGTGTTTCTGTCCAACATTCAATAACCGATTAATATTCGTTCACACGCATTTTAAAAAATCAAAATATGCTAGAGTGTAGGCTATAACACTTAGATATTTCTAACCTTACCATTACCCAAACTAATAAGAGTCTAATTTTTTCAAGTTTAACTCATAAATACTGACCGAATGACTAAATCCCATAGGGTATTTATCCCTATAAGCTGCAGGGGATGGTTATATTCCATTCAAAATCAGATGACCTTTCTCAGATCTATTTCCTAAAATGAACCCATTTCACCAAAGGTTGTAGACTTATCAAAAAAATTAAAGTTAGCACTCAAATACTGAGCAGACAACTTCCAAAACATACACCGCAAAACGTGTCAAACACTTCCGAATTGCATGGGTGTTAAGTCATTCCTGCTAGTGTTTTATATCAAGTTATTGCAATTCATTCTACACAAATAATATCTTCCTCGATTATATTACAGTTTATGTCAATAATGATATGTGAACTTTAAAATTCTTGCAAAGAATTCTTCTTGATGGACAAAATATTAATGAACTGTAATACATCCTCCATACCATTTTCATTCAAGAATCGCTGGGGAAGATTGGTGATTTTCTTTAGATATTAAAAAATCTGAAGAATCTAATTTACAAAGCGCAGTACATATAAAATCTAAAGCTAAAGTGATTTATGGGATTCTTTTAAAAATATTTTCTTGAATAGTTTGGGGTCTTTAATTGACCATTATATAATGCAACTTTCAATACATTCTTTAATTTTAAGTAACTCTTTGAGAATAGACAATGGATACGAAAATAACTATATGTGAGCAATCATAAGAGCAAATGTATAAGATAAAATGGCTGAATATTAAAAAAAAATTCCGCCCAAATATTAAAAAACATTGAAATCGAATATGAGAGAGAGAGAGAGAGAGAGAGAGAGAGAGAGAGAGAGAGAGAGAGAGAGAGAGAGAGAGAGAGAGAGAGAGATTTGAACAAAAAATAGAGATTCGTACCTTCTACATAGCTGTTCAACCAAGAGTGAGTAAAGAGGAACATTGAGAAAGAGAAGAGTCGAGTTTGAAATAAAAACCGTCATCTCTATGCTTAAAAAAATGTTTTCCAGGTATTACCGACTTTTTTTTTTCCTTGTCTTTCTTTCGAGAATTCTCCCTCGGGATAAAAACAGTAAGAGGTAGAAGATGGAAAATGACTACAACAAACAACAAAATGACGACTCGAATTTGCAATCTGCAAAGTAATGTTTTCAACTTTTATAGGAGTGACATTCTCACTATTTCACCGTCAATTTACGTCTCAAAGTGTTTCATTCACTGAATATTCATTAAAGTTACTAGCTAATGTCTTTTTATAATACATGTTAATTTTGAAGACTGTTTTTAATTAAAGACTATTATTAACATACATCTTATGCGTAATTATGAAATATTAAATCAGACAGAGTCGCTTATTCCTTTTGAAACTGGTTGTCAAAATGTTAATTCAGAGCAAATAGAGTAACTTGGAGCAGCCAGCAGTTGGTTTCATATCTGGCATGTCCATGACAGAAAAATGTTGCTAAGAATGAAAAAATAAATAATGCAAGATAATCCCATAGATTTTTACATATCCACTCATAACTTCAAACATACATATATACACTGATATTCTATTTCTTAATATACGCCCCTATAAAAATTGGCAGTAAAAAAAGTTCATCGGCAAACTTTCAGGATTAAGGCACCTAATCTCAAACCAAGCCTTCCATTTTTTATTACTCTGAAGCTACCTCTTTACACGTGAGAAAAAAAAATGAGTGATAGTCCGTGATTAAAGTTAGTCCTAAAATTCATCACCTGAGCGCTTATCGCTTGGCCTATGTACAGTTGGACACAGGAATTCCAGTCACACTTTACTCCGGGGAAATGCACCCTGTCACACCCTTACTGCTCGGCGATTAAACAACTACTGTAGAGATGGCAGAGGTAGTGGGTTGGGGCTACTTACAGGAACTTGCCGTACAGCTAAGAGTGCGACAGGTTGCACATATTCATGAATTCCTATGTCCAACTGTATATACCGGTTCATCACAATCTCATAGGGCCATCAGCACTATATTTCAGTGAAATCTATTGGCCTTGAGCAAATTTTGAAATAATTCTACGCAGTGGAAGTCGCTGAAGATACTGTTGGGTTGTCAAGACCAGTATTAGAATAACAATATACACAAAACATTTTTCATAAAAAGTCTTGCTAAACAAACACACACACACGCAATATATATATATATATATATATATATATATATATATACATACATATATATATATATATATATATATATACACACACACATATATATATATATATACATACACATATATACACATATATATACACACACACACACACACACACATATATATATATATATATATATATATATATAGATAGATAGATAGATAGATAGATATATATGTATATAAATTACCTATTTTAGAAAAAAAAATTAATTTGAGCACAAGATAACAATAAATCGCAAATATTTTCCGCTTGCACCATTTGAAATAGAGCAAGAAAAGTTAATAACAACCAATACCATATGATAAATATTAGCTATTTAAGAGAGAGGAAAAAATTACGGAAGACATGGAAGAAACCTAGTAAATCGTAAAGGTCAAGCCCAAAAATGGAATTAAAATCGATAGCAATACCTGCTCCACCAGCGTTGTAATCGAAGAAAAATCCTAAAATGTTACGCAACTTTTCTTTTATCACGATATAATTTCGCCTTCTAAATTATAACGCTAATAACGAATATCATCAATATACAAAGGAATATAATGCATCTGATCGCTTCCCTAAATAGCCCTTTTTTTTCAAACTATGGAGTTGCCCTAGAAAAACAATAACTACAAATGCAGCCGTTTCTAATCCACTGCAGGACAAAGCCCTGAGATTTATCCCTATTCAAATCAGGGGTTTGGCCACTTTTCATCACCACGCTGGCCAAATGCGGATTTGTGATGGTGGGAGACTTAGTATGGGTGGCCACGACTAGTACAGCTTTGCTGATAATGGCGATAGACAAACCCTTTCACCACGTTAATGTATCCCCCGCTCAAAAAGGGCCTAGAATTATACAGTAGTATTAAATCTGTATGGTTCAGATGCTTGCCAACAGACTAATTATCCTAGCAAAGATACAGTTAGAATGACCTGAGAAAACAATTACTTGAATCTATGATAGGGAGAGACATTATTCTACAGAGATGAAACCAGTCAAACAATAAACACCTGTAATAGCATTGCAAGAAAAAATTAAACAACAAAAAGGTTGTTACATGGTAAATGTATCTAAATATTATTCTTACGACGTCGAAAAGGCAAATAATTACGCATTGGAGAAATAAAGCTCTTTTTGAACATATTCACAATTTCCATTTTATAAGGAAACGGTGCCTGAAAGGTGACTCTGTGTAAACAATAAAACAGAAGAAACAAAAGCTACTCCTTCCCAAGATCTCTACAGAAGAGCGGGTGTTTATCTTGAAGACTTTCCCAGGCACTAGAAAATAAAAAGCCTCTAATATCTGACACAACTCGCAGCAGTTCTCCGCTGCCGAGGTTTTTAGTCTCGATAAAAAGCAGATCGTAAAAAACTGGTTAGAGAGGAACTTCGCGCTTCGGAGACCATTTTCACCCCAAATATTCACCTTCAAATTCATTAAAACATTATTTTCCACACATTAATATCAAAGGCGGAGGACATTTTTAAAAGCGATCCGATGAAATGCGGTGCCTCTCAAAAGAGTGTCTCTTATACTGCACATAAGCACATGGTTCATTAACTTTAATAAAGTGCAGTAAATTATTCAAATACATAAAAAATCTTTGAATATTTTTAAGTAGTCCTTGGACGTCTGCAAGAGAAATTATCTTTTTGGAAACACACACATGGAAGAAAGGGAGGGAGTTTAATGATAAAAGATTGCACCAGGTTGTAAGCTGGAGGATTTTGAACAATATATAGCTTTTTTTTTTATACACAAATGGGTATTAATGCCCAGTTAATTTAAAATCAGAGGCCTCGGTTGGATTATCAAATCAATTATGGTCCTGTAGCAGACAGCAATTGGTTAAAGCCATGCGAGAGTAAAACAAAGTACAGACAACTTTATCAACTAAAAACTTCAATAACGGTAAGCATGATCGACACACCTTACATCTCAAGACCGACACTGTTCTTTTGGTATTTACCTTTATGGGTCAAAAACCTCTCCTTCCATCTTCCTAGATTTAGTAACCAAAATTAAGCACCAGTAATTCCTACAGTCACCTACACATTTATACAATGTATCAATCATTCCCCTCATTCATTCATTTAGAACTTTAATTACCCAGACATATCTTACAAAACCCTGGTCTGCCACAAAAAAAAAAAAAAAAAAATATATATATATATATATATATATATATATATATATATATATATATATATATCATAGCTTCCTTTGCGACTTTAGCCTTAAAGATAGGAAACTGTATAGGAAATTAGGGTGTTTTAAATATAATTCTGGTGAAAGAATGTATGAAATATCACACGAGGTTGGGTTGAAGATAAATAGAAGAAAGACAGAGATGATTGGAAGGAGAAAGGATTAATGAGGTAGAATCATTTAAGTATTTAGGAACTATGATCTCCAATAAAGGGTCTTTAGAATTAGAGTTTAGTGGAAGAATGAAAAAAGCAAATCAGACAATGGCTAGGTTAAGTAAAATTTGGAAATCAAATAGCCTGAAATTACATATAAAAATCAGACTATATATCAGTTTAGTGAGATTGGTGTTACTGTATGGACATGAGTCTTAGTATGACAATGAAATAATCTCCAATAGATTTAGTAGATTTGAGAACAAAGTCCTCAGAAGGATATTGGGAGTTAATTGGCAGGACAGTATTAGAAATGAAACTTAAGAGATTACTCGAGTGCCATATGTTGATGAGATCATGGTAAGGGGTAGATGGAGATGGTTTGGGCATGCTCTTCGCACTCCCCAAGAGAAATTAGTTCACCAAAAGTTCAGCTGGGCTTCACAAGGCACTAGAAGTGTTGGAAGGCCCAGCCTTACATGGCTGAGGACTATGAAGCGCGAAGTAGATGATGAATGAAGTAGTATTGAATTAAAAGCTCAAGATAGAGACGACTTGCGAAATCTAATCGAGGCCCTTTGCGTCAATAGGCGTAGGAGGAGATGATGATGATGAAAGATAATACCTCATAATTATGTCGACGCATTCTGCAAACACATGGCCACTAAACCTTGTTTTATCCAAACTTCCTGAATATTATGGGACTTCCTTTCGAACGCTCTCCACACCATTTATTCAACCCTTTGTAAGAATTCATCTTGTACATTACAGCACTTGAATTTTACACCTTTCCTTAACATATCATCTTCATTCTTTCTTCCGTACCACTTCAAAACATACTGTACTAATTCAGCCTATCGTCTGTGCTAATCATTGTCACCTCAGTGTGGCTCGATATACCTCATCCTATCAATCCTCTTAACACAAAAATACTTAAAATTAATTTTAACAGTTTCAACTTTTTTTTCTTACAAAAGAGAGAGAGAGAGAGAGAGAGAGAGAGAGAGAGAGAGAGAGAGAGAGAGAGAGATCCAAATTCTACGTCCATAAAAAGTAACTGGCTCTACAATTTCTCCATACATTGCAATTCCATAGTTCCCCAAAAAACAATTTAGTCTCTCCAATCTCTTGGGCACATCTGATTACCTTTCTTGTCCCTCCTAATATGTAACTCACGTCTTCTTTCCCTTTATCATTATTCATTACTTACAAATATCCAGCACTCTCTCCTTCGCCTCGAGATACGGTTGATTTACATACCACAAGCCTTTGATACTTCGTAGGTCAGCATAATCTGCTTTTAAGATGAAGATCGGTAAAACTTTCGACGTTCTAAGTTAAATAGCTTTTAGCCTAAAAAGAAACTGGCAGATAAGCGACAGATACTTAACGAAGAGCCTCACAGCTATTTTTTTCCTTTACATCAACTGCAGAAGAGGCTCACAAAGAGATTCATCAAGTCTGCCTAGCAACGTCATCAGTCTTAAGAGCCCGTAATAGATCTGATACTATAAATGCAAAATGGTTTTATGAATGTTTCACTGAGATCAAGGAAAAATAGTTTTTAGGATTATAACATAAAGCGGAAGGGTTAATATATTTTTCATAATAATTACGATGCATGGAAACTATGCAAACAATAATGAAGAAGATTACGACGGTATAAAAAAAAATCTGACTAGAAATGTTTCAAAATCAGGAATAAACGTTAAGATTCGTGGAGTGATAAAGATCAGATAACCGAAAAAGGAAAAAACTTCCAGAACAAGAGTTTTAGAAACATTACGAAATGTTTTCAGGTATGAGAGTCTATGAATATTTTACGGTCTTTCCATGTGGCATAAACGTTATGCATGTATATATGTATGCGAGTATTTAAATTTCGCGGTCTACCTAACAAACCTTTCAGGAGTAGCATTTAAAAATAAACAATAACTAGATATGTCTAATGATTGTCTCAGTATTTTATAACATGTTCAATATTACATGTACATGCACCCACACGTTTAGAATTGTATCAAAACTATGGGTACCCTGACACTTGCACGACTTTTTGCCACGAATTTGTCGTGGCAAGTCGTGACATTTTGTGGCACGAACTGGAAGATAAAATGAAAAAAAAAATGACCTCAGAATCACAGCTGACCTGTCCACATTGACACGGACTGGCACGACAAGTTCACGCATAGTTTTTGCACTTCCCGCATTGTCCCAACGAGTTCTAGAACAGTTCACGACTCGGTCACGAAATTTTGTCGTGACCAAAATTTTGAACATTTCAAAATTCTCGTCACGACATGCCACGATGTCACGACGGGTTTACGTACACTTCACGCTAGTTCACGACTCGAGTCGTGACAATGCGTGCCACAAATTCGTGCAAGTGTCAGCCTGGCTTAAAGATTTACCGTTCCTACACTTAGGTTAAATGTTCAAACCCAAAATATTCTATTTCATTACACGCTTAGCTTTAAGCCTAATGCTCATCGAAATCTGATTTCACCTAAATTTTCGTATGTACGGTTGCACTCATGAATTCATGTTACTCCTTGCTATGAGAAAGTACACCCAACCACACCCTTACTACTCGGCGTGTTCTTGTGTTTAGCCCAACCGACCACCTCAGCCAGCTCTCCCTACTCTTATCATTTTGGTTACTCGCCGCAAATTAAGGGTACAACAGGGTGCAATTCTTCGGGACGAGGTGTACCAGGAATTCCAGAGTCCAACTGTATATACTTCTGTGACTTACCCAGCCATTTAATGTTATGCTAGGTTTTACAACATCCTTCATTTTGAAAAACATCTTAGGGTACACACTTGACTACTAGATAATGTCAACATAACATTTGGCCTTTTCTCTCAAGAGGTATCATTTGCTGATAATACTGAGAAACAAAGTGTAAAAAGGAATTTCAGCTTTTTTCTTGCAATTCTCATTCAGGAAGAATAAAAATCTTGAACACTTTAAACTGCTATCAACATTTCAGACATTTCATAGAAATACGAAAAAAAAGTACTATACCAGGAAAACGAGGTAGGCTATATAAAAGCTATAAATAGATCTACAACTTCCGCTTCTATATTCTGTAACAATCCAGGTGAAAATTTCATGAAAACTTTTATCAATAGGAACAAACAATAAATAAAACACGTGAGTGCTTTCTAACGCCAAAAAATATTGGCAACGAATCGAGTTAGAAAACTATTATGACCCTTCTGTAAAGAGCTATTATTGATTACGCTAGTGTACGCGACCAGTCAAAAATGACGGCTAAATATTTAGATAGATATGTACACCCACCCCCTCACCACGGTATGACTACTCACTCTCCTCCTAACAGAGGGACGGAGAGAGTAGAATGTGTCCGAAAAGATTATATATATATATATATATATATATATATATATATATATATATATATATATATATATATATATATATATATACATACAATATATCTGGATATATATACAGTATATATATATATATATATATATATATATATATATATATATATATATACCGTATATATACCCACATATATTCTATTATATAGGGTAGATGGTGTACCCCTTCTGTGAATTGGTCTATTAGTAACCTTGGAATAACGAAAGGAACTTGACGAATTACCAGAGCCGATGCATGTGTTTAATTAGATGGAGAAATAGTCCGCATGATTCATTATAAACATTGAAAAATGAAACCTGAAAGTTGCTCCATAGTCCTCATTTCATTGTAATCTGAATTGATAATCAACTTTGAACCCAACATGATTAAAAATTCCATGGCTTATGACTCCTAATGAAATAATAAAGGCAATTAATCAAATTTATGAAGCACGTAGTTCACCTAATCGTGCATTCAAAATGATACAAAGTACATTTATTTTAAGCTGTTAATAGAAATGGCATTAAAAAACCCCAATAAAGGAACAGATGTACCATGTAAACTTGATGAAAGATAGCATTTTTTTTTACACGTAAACACTTCTATGAAGTAATGAAAACTGGTGTCATTTACAAAGATTTATTGAACCTCCACAAAGGAAATTCTCACTTATTAGTATAATGTTAATTACAAATATTTCTCGTAATAACATCTAAATTTTTACTTTTTTTTACATATCACTGGAATCTCGTGCAACTCATAATATCTCTAAAACCATTATTTCTCATATATATATATATATATATATATATATATATATATATATATATATATATATATACACAAAGAATGCACTAGTGTCTAGTCCACTGGAGGACAAAGGCCTCAGACATGTCCATTCATATCTGGAGTTTGGCCACTTTTCATCACCAAGCTGGCCAGTGCGGATTGGCGATGGTGGGAGATTTTCGTCTCGTCACTCACAGCAAATCAACCTAGTATGGGTGACCCTGATTAGGACAGCTTTGATAATCACGGCGATACACAAACCCTTTCACCACGTACGGGTATCCCACTCAGACGGGTGCGTGTATATATATATATATATATATATATATATATATATATATATATATATATATATATATATAAATATATATATATATATATATATATATATATAACAAATGCAGTCGTTCCAGGTCCGATGCAGGACTAAAGCCTCAACATGTCTAGGGTTTGGCCAGTTTTCATCACCACACTGGCCAGTGTGGATTGGTGGTGGTGCGACATGTTCGTCTGATCGCTCACACCAACCCAATTTAGTATGGGATTGTGGGTGATCCTGACTAGTACAGCTTTGCTGATCACGGCGAAACGCCAACCTTTTTACCACGTCAAGGCATCCCCACTCAGAAAGGTGTATAATATATCTATATTATTATTATTATTATTATTATTAGCTGCGCTACAGCCCTACTTGGAAAAGCAAGATGCTATAAGTCCATGGGCTCCAAAAAGGAAAAATAGCCCAGGGATGAATGGAAACAAGGAAATAAATAAATTACAGAAGTAATGAACAATTAAAATAAAATACTCCAAAAACAGTTACAACATCAAAATAGATCTTTCATGCATAAAATATAAAAAAGCAAGATAAATAAGATAGAATGGTGTGCCATGTGAACTCTGAAGTAAGAGAACGCTACCCAAAGACAGTGGAAGACCATCATACAGCGTCTATGGCACTCCCCAAGATTAGAGAACAGTGCAGTGGTTTGTTTTTGGAGTGTCCTCCTACAATAGCTGCTTGCCATAGCTAAATCGTCTCTTTTACCATTACCAGGAAGAAAGTAGCCACTAACCAATTACAGTCCAGTAGTTAGAGCGATGAAGAATTGTTTGGTAATCTGTGTTATCAGATGTATGACGACAAAGAGGAATGTGAAAAAATACGCCAGAGTATTCGGTGTATGTGTAAAAGTAAAAATGAGCCGTGACCAGATATGGATCCAATGTAGTCTGGTCATTCAACGACACCAATTACTCTGGAGGTAGTAGCTTAATGGGTAGCTGGTGCCCTGGCCATCCTACTACCTATATGTACTGTATATATATGCCAACTATAATATATCTTTAAAAAAAACGCCCAAAAATGTATTTCCTTAATTTTCTTTGAAGTATATTCAAGATAGGAAATTTACAAGACCCTTACTTGCCTCATTCCTATAGTTAATCCCTCGAGCTACAGGCAACCGATGGATTTCATTCAAAGCTGTTCATCCCGCCCAAATATCGAATAGCTCTAAACCCCCATTGCTATGCATATTGGAAAAAATCCAGCACTATAATTAATAATTCTATATTCCTAATTTTTAAGTCAGGCTGCAATCAAATGTAAAATTCCCAATTTTTCATTGTTTTAATTTCGTGCCAGAACCGTGCTGAAAAAATGTGCATAGTTGAAAGCTTTAGTTATTACCATTCTTAAATTACATTTTTAGACATGGAAAATAACTTTCATTCCTTTCCTTAACTCTAATCAACAAACTAAATAAAAGTGCAGTTATATGCTTCTAATAATCCATACTTTTAGATGTTCCAGGAATATTTCCCGTCCCTCGCCAATTAATACGATAAAAAGGGAATTATGGATAGGAGGTTAAAATTCCAACGAAATATGGTACAAATAAAATTACCTACCTAGAATAGAACGGCGCACTCCAGAGCTTCTGGACTCTAATTCTTGGAATAAGATTAAAATGGCTGTCTGCGTAACTACAGTTTAGCTGGAAGGGAAACTTGACCTCACCTCTTTCCTCTGTAATGTTTTCGTTACTATTTCTATTTTTTTTTTTCACTGTAGATTTTCATATCAAAATATACCAATTCGCTTTACTTTTTTCGGAAAGTGATAGTTGACGCTTATGATAAGACCATTTGGGTTTTTGACATCGTAAAAGTTATCAAAATAAAACATATTGTTGCATTGTATAATTTGAGATTAAGAAGTCTTGTGGACTATGATAAGTCAACCAATACAAACGTCTTGGAATATTATTCAATAAGAATACTTGTAAATTTACGATAAATTCTTTCTGCATCTTCTTTTATCAGTGTGAAGAAAGATTATTATAACCTAATTCTAATAAAAGTCAGAAAACCAATCAAGGAGAATATTCATACTAAAACACCTTTACAATATCTTATGACCTAACATTAACAAATAGGGAATCATGATAAAGTAATGCATATACAGTATCTACTAAGCGGATTTGTTTCTTATATAAGCTTTGAATCTACGAAAGACCCCGACATCAAACAAATCTTTTGTACAAAAATAAAAAGGACAGGAAAGTTAATCCTCGACCACTCTCCATAATTATGTTCATTGTGAAGAGATGATTGGTTCCCGGATCAAAAGAGACTTTAGGGCTTTGCCAATAACAAGTAACCTAAAACATCAGGAATTTTGTAGCTGGGGGAGAAATTTTTGTTCTTAACTTATTCCAGATTACATTACATCATACATTAATAACCTTTTCTTCACTGCCTATGAGAATATCGCCATATACTTGCAGAGAATGTTTTTTATGTTGAACAGGCTGAAATTTCTTTTTTTATAGTTTATATATGAAAGATCTGTTTTAATATTGTTACTGTTCTTAGAATATTCTATTTTAATAGTTCATTACTTCTCAAATAGTTTATTTATTTCCTATTTAATTTCCTCACTGAGCTATTTTTCTTGATGGAGCCCTTGAGCTTATTCTATCCTGCTTTTCCAAATAGGGCTTTAGCTTAGCTAATAATAATAATAATAATAATAATA
>NC_090768.1:5234933-5314933 GCF_036898095.1 Palaemon carinicauda
ATTGTTCTCTAGTCTTGGGTAGTGCCATAACCTCTGTACCATGGTCTTCCACTGCCTTAGGGTAGAGTTTTCTTGCTTGATGGTACACCCAGGCACACTATTCTATCTTATTTCTCTTCGTTTTTTTTTTCAAGTTTTTATAGTTTATATATGGAAGATCTGTTCTGGTGTTGTTGCTGTTCTTGGAATATCTTGTTTTAGATGTTCATTACTGCTCCTGTTGTTTATTATGTCCTTGATTCCTTTCCTCACTGGGCTAATTTTCCCTGTTGAGCACTTGGGCTTAAAGCCACTTGCTTTTCCAACTAGGGTTGTAGCTTAGCTAGTAGTAGTAGTAGTAGTAGTAGTAGTAGTAGTAGTAGTAGTAGTAGTAGTAGTAGTAGTAATAATAATAATAATAATTCAGTATAGTCACTACATAAAGTTTGGTCCCCATGTTAGTTGATGTATAACTGTAAAAAAAAATCCAAATAGTCCAAATTCAATACTTTATCTCAGCCAGTAATCAACTGTATCACAACACCAAATAGATTACGCTGTAATTAGCATCAAAGCTTAAACGATTTAATGTTCATCAAATAAGCTACCCAACTGCACATTAAAATAATTCGTTCATAACATTATCCCGTTAAAATATCAGAATGATAATGATATACGATTTAAAACATTTAAACAAAACTGTTTTTGTTCTGTTAGGATAAATGCTTTAGCTAGAAATATAATAAAATATTTGTTTGATGAAGGGAGGTAAAATGAACTCAGCCCCACACACAGCATGCAACGATACTAAAATACAATTTTATTATTATTATTATTATTATTATTATTATTATTATTTTCATTACCTATGCTACAACTCTAGTTGGAAAAGCAGGATGCTATAAGCCCAAGGGCTCCAACAGGAAAAAATAGCCCAGTGAGGGAAGGAAATAAAGAAAGAAACGAGAGAAGTGATGAACAATTATTACAAAATATTTAAATAGTAACAGCATTAAAATAGATCTTTCATATAAAAATAAAGAGGCTCATTCCAAACTGTTCACCATATAAACATTCGCTGCAAGTTTGAACTTTTAAAGTTCAATCGATTGAACTGCTCGATTAGGAAGATCATTCTGTGGCGGGATGTTGCAAGGACAACCCCCACACCCTTGAATCACACTTACTGACAATGGTCTCCTCAACACATACTTTCCCCTTACGTTATCTAAAACTGGACTCTTAGACAAAAGGACACAAAAAACAAAACAACCTTAAAACTATATATTTCTTACAAACTATAATAAATCCAACCAAAATCAACAGCATCAAAAACTTTACACTAAATATACTATAAATACCATTCAAATAAACGCAAAAAATCCTAACAAACTTAACTTATACCACACACCAACACCAAAAATAAATATATATATATATATATATATATATATATATATATATATATATATATATATATATATGAATTTCTTGTATAAATATTATGGGACACCAACACGGTCGCCACACACAAGCCGGACTGTCTTTACGGCACACAACTCTGTGTTTAACAGTTCATTGGGTGGCAATTCGCCACAACTACTTCCCTGATTGGGGTCGTGGTTATCATTAGCACCACCATCATCATCATCATCATCAACAGCAATCTGGATTGGATTCGGTCCAGGTCACCAACAATTGTACAAATCAGAGTAGTCGTATCAAATTCCTTATTACAAGCCAATTCGTCAACAATCAATAAATCCACTTTCAAAAATCGCTCTCCAAAGGAGGAATCACGGCCTGCCAAAATAAAAAAGAAAACCACTTACGAACACTCCTAACTAACTTAACTATCGCACTATAATCAAAGATAAATAATAAACTGTTCCTATCATTCACAATCACGACTAGCAAATATAAACAAAACTGTACTTACTTTTTAAATAAATAATCACTTCCACGCTGGTAAAGAAAAATGATAATCCAGCAATCACTACTGCCTCTTGCTGCAGTCAAATAAAAAAGAGCATTCGCTCCGAAACATTCACCACTGTCGTAACCTAACTAAAAAAATGTAAACAAACAACCTCAAATATACCGACAGTCTTTCCCACTACAAACAATCATTCGCTAACTACCACTCTCTCTCTCTCTCTCTCTCTCTCTCTCTCTCTCTCTCTCTCTCTCTCTCTCTCTCTCTCTCTCTCTCAGGATTTGGCAAAAAACAGAAATTAAAATAAAGCAAAAATAAATCCTCCACAACACTACGATGTACAATCATACCGCATTTTTTCAAGAAGTTATAACCTAACACATCGTATTTGTCATTTACTCCCTCAACCACATAAAAATCATTATCTTCCATCATCAGCCCCCCAATCATAACATTTTCTCGTAACTTTCCTTGCACAGATATACTTAAATTACCGATACCTTTCACTTCACCTTTACACCCCCTAAATTCACACACATCCCTTACCTTATCGTATGCGTTCCTAAACATTAAATTGACACCACAACCAGTATCAATCAGACCAACTAGCTCTATTCCATTAAAATTTACTTTTGCACTCATGCAGTCATAAGCTCTTTCGCCCATCACGTCTTCATGTAGTAAACCTTCACGAACATGCATCACATTCACTCCGCACACACTCGAGGACTCACCCAGCTGAACCCTCTCACACTCTAGTTTCCCGAACATCCTGGCTGATTTACTCCCTTCTTCCTACATACCCTAGCTACATGCCCATCTGCACCACATTCAGTACACTTACCCCGTGGCTCCTTGCACATTCTAGCATAATGACCATCCTTACCACAATTACCGCAAATCACATTTGTACGATTACTCCGACATCCACTCGCTATGTGCCCAGTCATACCACACCGATAACATTTTATCCCTTTCTCTTTCTTGCACTCACTAATTCTATGCCCTACCTCACCACATCCAAAACAAGCACCTAGAGCCCATCCTCATTCATTCTTCTTATGACCTTCCTTTCCACACCTATAACACTTTTCATTACGGACACGACTATCTGACATACCTCGATGCGCACTAACACTCCTATCCCTCCAAACCTGATTCCCTTGCCTAAACCCTTCATTTGTCCTTACAGGTATTCCCACATTACTCGTCCTAACACTCCTATCTACTACACTATCAGCTACTCTCATCGGTCCTCTCATAACAGCATCTCTAAAACTAACAAATTCTGGCACACTTTCCTCCATTCCAGTTCTTACACTCACAGATTTACTTTCTTTCATACACCTATCCAACTCGTAATCCTCAACTATCTCTAAAATATCATCCCATGTCAATCTTTCTTTCGTCCACCTCATTTTCTCCTTCCGTTTCAAATTAACAAACTCAGCAACATTCTCGGGTACAGTAGCCAAAAACTTCTTCATTAACTCCTTATTCTCATTTATACCTTCATCCCCATACTTCTTCCTAGCTAAAGTTTCCAACCTACATACATACATCGATATCGCTTCTCCTGCATTCATCCGTGCTTCATCAAAATCATTCTTACGCTTATACTTAACACTCCCTTTCATACGTTTTACCTGCTCAATTATTCTCTTTTTCACACTTTCATAATCAACGTCACCTACACTCATTATCACTCCATACATCGTCAACAAATACCCAGTCAAATATTCTCCTAACTCCCTAGCCCAAACTCTTTTACTATCACCATACTTATCCTGACAATACCTCTCATACTCCTTGAAAAACTCGTATACATCCCTACTACTATGCTCATTGAACCTTTCACATCGAGGTACCTCTCTCATAAACACAGTCTTACACACATCACGTTCATTCTCACTGCTATCATCACTGCTACCTTCCTTCTTGTTTCCTACTTCCTCGCTAGAATATAAGGAATCTAATTCCACAGTCATACTCCTATCCTTGATCATACTCTTCCTAGCCCTTTTCTTACTCGCCACTTTCACCCATTCACGATCGTCCTTGCTATCAGCCTGATACTTTTTCTTCCCTTTCTTCACATCACTTTTACCTTTCTTCTCATGATTCCTATCACATTTCTGTTCATCCTTACTATGCCTTATTCCCTTATCTTCAATCTCACTATCACTATTACTATTACTATCACTATCACTTCCTTTCCCATTATCACTAACCTTAGCCTTCTCATCCACTATCAACCCATTACCCGAAACTGAGGACACTCCTCCGACTGCACCTTCACCCATTATAGTTTTCATCATCCCCATGACTTGCCCCATCATAGCTTCCAATCGGTTCTCCATTCGTTCCTCATTCTCTTTCATCCTCATCTCAACACATTCTTCCACTCTCTCTACAGTTCCCTTTAACTCCCTAAGCTCCTTTTGCATCGCCTCATTCTCCCAGTGCAACCTCTCATTCTCTACTAGCAACCTCTCCTCACGCTCCTTACTCAGCCACAATTCCTCCTTCAAAACCCTTAACTGCTCCTCCATTTTTCATCAACCTTATATCTAATATCTTATCCTATCAGTCCTTCGTCTAAGAGTCCAGCTTCAATTCCACCTCGGCTGTCCCTGTTCGAGTGCCAAAACAATGTGGCGGGATGTTGCAAGGACAACCCCCACACCCTTGAATCACACTTACTGACAATGGTCTCCTCAACACATACTTTCCCCTTACGTTATCTAAAACTGGACTCTTAGACAAAAGGACACAAAAAACAAAACAACCTTAAAACTATATATTTCTCACAAACTATAATAAATCCAACCAAAATCAACAGCATCAAAAACTTTACACTAAATATACTATAAATACCATTCAAATAAACGCAAAAAATCCTAACAAACTTAACTTATACCACACACCAACACCAAAAATAAATATATATATATATATATATGAATTTCTTGTATAAATATTATGGGACACCAACACGGTCGCCACACACAAGCCGGACTGTCTTTACGGCACACAACTCTGTGTTTAACAGTTCATTGGGTGGCAATTCGCCACAACTACTTCCCTGATTGGGGTCGTGGTTATCATTAGCACCACCATCATCATCATCATCATCAACAGCAATCTGGATTGGATTCGGTCCAGGTCATCAACAATTGTACAAATCAGAGTAGTCGTATCAAATTCCTTATTACAAGCCAATTCGTCAACAATCAATAAATCCACTTTCAAAAATCGCTCTCCAAAGGAGGAATCACGGCCTGCCAAAATAAAAAAGAAAACCACTTACGAACACTCCTAACTAACTTAACTATCGCACTATAATCAAAGATAAATAATAAACTGTTCCTATCATTCACAATCACGACTAGAAAATATAAACAAAACTGTACTTACTTTTTAAATAAATAATCACTTCCACGCTGGTAAAGAAAAATGATAATCCAGCAATCACTACTGCCTCTTGCTGCAGTCAAATAAAAAAAGCATTCGCTCCGAAACATTCACCACTGTCGTAACCTAACTAAAAAAAATGTAAACAAACAACCTCAAATATACCGACAGTCTTTCCCACTACAAACAATCATTCGCTAACTACCACTCTCTCTCTCTCTCTCTCTCTCTCTCTCTCTCTCTCTCTCTCTCTCTCTCTGGATTTGGCAAAAAACAGAAATTAAAATAAAGCAGAAATAAATCCTCCACAATTCCATAATTTTAGGAACTCAAAATTTATATACCGTTTAAAACACACAGAATGCAAGTGCATCGGATATCCTTTCAGGCTTGTTTGTGTTAGAGGCTTAGATTTGGATTAATGAGTTTTTGCCATTAGACCAATTCCTAGGGACCAAGGAGGCCATTTAGTGACCAGGTGCAGCTGATTTACTTAGTGAAAGTAAGAAATTGAACAGCAAGATAGGAAAAATTAAGTAAGAACCGACGTACAGCAAAAGGCAAGCAAGTGAGTGCAACTAGGGGCCAATGGATACTTCAAAGACACCCAAGTAATGACTACAGTCCACTGCATAGGGTGCGCTGACAGCACCATCCGCATACTATGTGGAAGCTCAAGTTACGAGCAGGGACAAGTTATCTATCTTTAAATCTATGTGCATGAAATGTTCAACAACAGATTTATGAGTTGAGAAATTTATTATAAATAAAGAATTTAAATGAACAAACAACCGCGCTCGGGATCTTACCAAGATCCTCAATAACATGAAGTGGAAGATTTTTTGAGTCATCACTTGAAATATTCCTTCTGAAAAGGAAAAGCAACATCACAAAAATTCAGAGGGCTGTTGTGATTCGCATGTATAATTAATTCGATAAGCTATTTGAACCCTGCCAGCTTTATTTCAAGGATTATTATTTAAATGTCAAGTCAAAGGCTTTAGGAAGGTTGGTGGTTTCACGTGAGTTTTATATATATATATATATATATATATATAGAGAGAGAGAGAGAGAGAGAGAGAGAGAGAGAGAGAGAGAGAGAGAGAGAGAGAGAGAGAGAGAGAGAGAGTAATAAACCGAAAAATTAGTTATTACTGCAAAATAGAACACAATGGATACGGGAATCACAATGACTTCGGCTATGACAAATTCCTATTTAACCTTTGATCTCTGAAGGTGAACATGTTTTAAAAAATGGGTCACCGTTTTTCACAAACGTTCAAAGATAAAGGTTTTCATATGCATGAACACTGATAGCGATTATTTTAGCTAAATTACTGAAAACCATTGGGAAATGTCATTATTATTATTATTATTATTATTATTATTATTATTATTATTACTAATTCTTTACAAAAACCTCGCTGAACATTTTCGCCTAAAAACTAGTTTATCAGCTACGTGCTTTAGGTAGCCCACCAAAGTCTTATGCGGAGTATAATGAAATACAGAGATAACAAGTTGCCGATATTTTTTTCTGTCTTGAGCTTTAGTATACATCCTCAGCTCTGTCCCTAAACTATAGCAACTATTCCTAATCAAAAACACTTTTCTCCAGCAAACCTTTCGTCTCTGATCCTTGCTTCCCTTGATTACACTATCTAATCGTTTGCCTCCCTTTTACTTTCTACCCATAACACGTTCCACCCGAGCCCTCTCCACTCCCTTATCACTCATCCCCTTTACATGTTCATACCATCTATTCGTAACACACTAGTCCTGTTCATAATCTTTACCCCTCTAACACTTCTAAATGATACATTCGTCGACTTCGTATGCACTGAGATCCACAAAATCCATCCTAACATCTTTATTTCGGTGCTTCGTTATTCCTTAATATTTATGACTCTTAATCACACAGTATATCATCACGAGCTTGACTAATCAGTGCTATATTTCATAGCACCTAACGTGGTTATAATGCAGCTGACACAAAGGAGACAATGTTTCGTAATGATTCATATTCCGTTACGCTTCCTTCTTTGGTAAAACGTAAAACAGCGTAAAAGAGAAAAAAATATTGAACAACAACAATGGAAAGGCAAAACACCGTATTTTCAGTAATGTGCCAACGCAGCAATCCTTTACAATATCTAGGATATACGATTCTTAAATGTATAATAATTGTTCAATATATATCGTCTAAAGGTAGAACTTTATCATTTAGGCAACAAACGTGAACTAACCTATACATCAAGTAACTATGACCTTCAGCAATCAGTACTAAAAAGAAATCGGATTGGAAATACGATTGGGAATACGTTTGGACTTTCCTGCATCAAAAGCAATCTGTAATCACTGTACGTGAACAAGGTTTTTCTAAATATGTCACCGTTTATTTACAAAAGATCAAAGAGAGGGGGTTTCATATGCATGAACGCTGATGGCGATTATTTCAGTTTCCAGTTGCCTGATGTAATGCGAATCTATGACGTGAGTGGGAAACATAAGTATGGCAATACTAAAAAACTATATGTGCTATAAAATAACATATTAATCAGTGACCAACTAAGCATCGGCGTAGAATCAATGCTGTTGTTCCAAGTTTCCCAGACTTAAACCATTCATGCAGAAGAAAGTAAGATCATTATAAAAAACATTAATCGCTACAGAAAAATGTACGAAATACATGAAAAATCATTTGTGTAAATATACTGTGATGTATATATGTTAAAAACTTTAATATTGTAAACGTGTATTTCATAATAAAAGATAAAAAAAATATAATCACGTGATACGGCAAAATAATCAAACAGCCGAGACGTAATAAGAATATCTAGATAATATCACTGATGACGAAAAGTAAAATATCAATTAATCTATTCCTTAACTGGGCATAAATCTTCTCAAAACTATTACGCTAAGAAATGAGTATAAATTTTATATGGCAAAACCATAAACAAGAGCCTTCCCTGACAACCCCTCCCCCCCCCCCCAAAAAAAAAAAACTAAACACAATTAGTTTCACTATTTTTTCTCTGCCATTTTAGTAAATGAATATATCTAATTTCAGTAAAACACCCTACGTTCTCTCCCTCTAAAATGTACTACTCTTGTAAAATTGCTCTCACTTCCGTCCATAATAACTTTCCTCTTTTAAACTAAATCACAAAATCTTTCGAAGGATATCCATAGAATTGAACAGATGTAAAACCTGGATATTCGATAGTTTGCTTCAAATACGAGTAACGTTTCGTTGGACCATAACTATTCCAAACATATAACTAAAACTGCCTTACAGAACATAAGTAATAAAACAACTGGAAAAAGATATAATACGTTCAAGCAAAATAAAAATGGTCAGGTATATACATAAATAGTTATTCGAAAAACCAAACTTGAGCTTAAGGCTTTGAACACAAATTGAGAAAATAACACTATCCAGTATATATGTAATAAAACACATCTACATCATACTATATATATATATATATATATATATATATATATATATATATATATATATATATATATATATATATTCATATATATGCATATATATATATATATATATATATATATATATATATATACATATTCATATATATATATATATATATATATATATATATATATATATTTATATATATATATATATATATATATATATATATGCATATATACACATATACTGTATACGTTAAATAAATACACACATATATATATATATATATATATATATATATATGTGTGTGTGTGTGTGTGTGTGTGTGTATAATATTTATTTACGTGTGGAATCCTCTCCAAATATACACCCGTATGAACGTCCTTGTCGAATGTCATACACCTGGCATCAGTTTTCTCCCACGAGCCAACTGAACGTAATAATATACAGGAAATTACCTCTGCTTGGCAAAGCGTCAAAAAGATTTTACCTTTGTTCATCCCCAGAATTTCACGGTATTGAAAAGGAAAGAAAATCCTTTAAAAATTAAATTCTGAAGCTCTCAAAGACAGAAATCTTTTTGGGACGCCTTCAGGACAGTACATATTATGTGTGTGATTTCATGTTTTAGGATTTTACAACCCTTCTAAACTTAGAGAGAGAGAGAGAGAGAGAGAGAGAGAGAGAGAGAGAGAGAGAGAGAGAGAGAGAGAGAGAGAGAGTTTAATTATTCGGTATGCAAAATCATAATTGACAATGGAGGTAAAATATGGCATGTATCATCATCATTAACAGCCGTAACTGCAGGTCAAAGGTCTCAGACATGTCCTTCCATTTGCGTCTGTTTATGGGCTTTATATGGCAATTTATACCCACAATTTCATCTTATCAATCCATCGTTTTCTCTTCACTTCCCTGCTTCTTTTGCAATCTCTAAAGACCCATTCTCTTATTCTTAGTGTCCATCTATTATCAGTCATTCTCATTATATGTCCTGAACATGGCCATTTCTTGTTCTTACAGGCTAAAATATCCTATACTTTAGTTTGCTCTCGTACCCATGTTACTCTTTTTTTCTGTCTCTTAGTGTTAATCCTATCATTATTCTTTCCATGTACAATTTGCTATAAATTAAGATTAAAAAAAATATTCCCATCCAAAGACACGAGAACCGACGTACCCAATCCAGTAGTCCAGTGTCCATCTATTATCTGCCATTCTCATTATGTCTTGAACATGTCCATTTATTCTTCTTACATGTTACAATATCCTCTATTTTAGTTTGTTCTCCTATGCATGTTGCTCTTTTTGTCCTTTAGTGTTTAACCCAATATCCTTCTCTCCATGCATACATGTATAATTTCCTATAAATTAAGATTAAAAAAATATATTCCATTTAAAGACACGAGAACCGACGTACCCAATCCAGTTATTTAGCAAACCTAGAACCATTAATCACTGTCGATTTTTCATCAAAAGCTGCATTGCCGTTGGAACGCAAACTGGATAGGAGTATATTTTAAAACATTAGATAGATTTGGATGAAGAGAGGCATTTCCAATAGCTGAAGTTATTAAAAGGGTAAACATATCTTTTTTATGAAAATTCAATCAAAACTTTTCCAAAAATGTGGGGATTAGGACCAGAAAAACGGAATTCAGTAACAAAGCAGTGATTTTCAATAGGGTTTCTAAGTTTAAATTGGAAATAAACACAAACTTTAAATTGGAAATAAACACAAGCTAAAAATTCAAACGAATATGTCGTGGTACAATGAAGGGATGACAAAAAAAAATTCATAAAGAGGGTAAGTATATAAACCCTTTCTTCTGAGTGGAGATACCTTAACGTAGTAAAAGAGTTTGTGTATCGCCATGATCAGCAAAGGTGTAGCCTACTAGTCAGGGACACCCATACTAGGTTGGTTTACTTTGAGCAATCAGAATAAAGTCTCCCACCCTCACCAATCCACAGTGGCTTGCGTGGTGATGAAAATGGCCAAACCCCTGACATGAATAAGCACAATCTGAGGACTTGTGTCTTTCAATGAACTAGAAACGGCTGCATATGTTGTAAGTATATAAAAGCGACTGCGTTCTCGACATAGAAACTGCACTGCGATAAAAAAAGTGCTTTCCACAAGGCCCGAAAAACTCAACACAGTAAATAACCTCTCCCCTACCTATTACCAAACGTAAACATAACCGAGAAAGGGACAAAACAGGGAATAAAAAAAATTTATTCCGTGCTGTTTTCAATATTCAGGAAGAACCTGTGCAATAATATTACTCGTACCTTCCACCCGAAACTGCGACTGGCTCCAAAAACATTCTTGACGCCAAGTTAAGATAGGAGCAAATAACATTTGTATATATTTCAAACATATATTTCAATTTCTACTTACGAGTACTGTATATGCATTAGTGAATGCATTTTTCATTAATGGTTATTAGCTACAGTTGGATTACATGTCCTCGTCCTAGATGAAGGTTTAGAAGACAAAATGTTTTCAGCATATGCTTTGAAATGCAAGAGAGTAACCCCTGTAATTGCATATAAAAATATATGATGGAGCAAGGCTAGGGTACCTTATGCTTTAATGATAAGATTACTATTACAGATATAATGGACTGAACAATAACTTTATATCATAGTAAATTACAAATGCTTTTTATCATTATTGAAAAAGAAGAGATTAACCATCCCTTAGGTCAAGCTCGATTCTTACAGAGCTGGCACGATTAAATTCGCGTGGTAAAAATACTTATATTCACTCTAATAATATTTGAAATAAGTATACTTAATGAAGTAAATAAGAAATTTTGGATAATCTACAGTACATAACACTTAAACAAATACGATACATTCTCAAATAAATGATTCTCGCTTATGCTAGCAATCTAATGTCGATATCTGAGGAGTCATTTCAGCCCCCAAATTCCGACATAACATCAGAGATGCATGTTAAGAGCTCTTTTTGGTTAGTTTTCGCATTAATGAACCGGCGTCATGATGTGACGGGCCGAGAGAAAGGTTAAGACTCAAAGGCAGGAAGCAATCAACTGAATAGTATTATTAAAGAACACTCTCCTTTACATACAAAACCTCAAGGCAACAGGAAAATACATGTTCGAGAAATGACAATGTTACAAAGGCGACACATAGACATGTTTGTTCTGGTTCTTTTTAGTGCGAGGGAAGAGCGCAGATACAAGCATAATATATACAAAATAATTTATGTACGATCGTGTGACACACGGTTGGTACATGGCTCCCCCCCTAAAAATGACATACTGTACATGTTAAATAGGGCGCCCTGATCTAGAGAGGCGAACTGTAGGCGGGTCATCTGGCAGTAGATAAGCAGGTTTTAGACGATCAATGGAGACCCAGTCTTCTTTGCCACGAATGTTTAGTAGGAATGCTTTCGGACTGCGTCGGATCACAAGGAAGGGACCCGTGTAAGGGGGCGTTAGCGGTGGCTTGGTAGTGTCGTTGCGCAGGAAGACGTGCGTTGCAGAATGCAAGTCTGTTGGTATGTGATGCTTCGCTGGGGGCTTGTAAGTCTGGCGGCATGGAGTAAATTTTCCCACGATGTGACGTATGCGCTGGAGATCGTCGGAGGAGGTTGTAGAAGGAAAAAATTCGGCAGGGACGACCAATGGGTCGCCATACACCATTTCAGCTGCCGAGACGTCGAGGGCGTCTTTAGGAGTGGTCCTTAGTCCCAGGAGGACCCAGGGAAGCTGAGTAAACAAGTTGGAATCCTTGCAACGGGACATCAAAGCTGCTTTGAGGGTGCGATGAAAACGTTCAACCATTCCATTGGCAGCGGGGTTGTAGGCCGTTGTCTGATGTAGGGTGATGCCCAGGAGATTCGCTAATGATGTCCACAATTGAGAGGTGAAAGTGGTTCCCCTGTCAGAAGTAATATGCTCAGGGATACCAAATCTTAAAATCCATCCAGAGAGTAAGGCAGATGTGCATAAGGCAGACGTTGCCGTTTCCATGGGAATGGCTTCAGGCCAACGAGTGGAGCGATCGATGACGGTAAACAAGTAACGATGTCCTTGTGATGTGGGTAGGGGGCCTACAACGTCGACGTGAATGTGTGCGAAACGACGCTGAGGTGGAGGAAAGGTGCCCACTCCTGAATCCGTGTGTCGATGTACTTTGGAAGTTTGGCAAGAAGTACAGGCGCGGACCCAATCCTTAGCACCCTTAGAAATGCCGTGCCAAATGAACTTTGCCTTCAGCAGCTGTGCAGTAGAATGGCACGAGGGATGTGAAAGGCCGTGAATGAAATCAAACACCTGCCGGCGCATGGGAGCAGGAATCCAAGGTCGCGGTCTACCAGTACTGACGTCACAGAGGAGGGTGGTGTTGGAGTCTTCGAGGGGAAAGTCTTCCCAACGGAGGGACGTGCAGGATGTCCTACATGCTTGATACTCTGGATCCTGTCGTTGGGCTTCAGCCACGGCGTTGTAATCCAATCCCAGTTGAACGGCAGCCAACGTGTTTCTTGACAGGGCATCGGCAACGGGATTCATTTTCCCGGGACGTATTGAAGGGTGCAATTGTATTCAGCCACGGCGGAGAGATGTCGGCGTTGACGGGCGGACCAGGCGTCAGACTGTCGAGTGAAGGCGTGCACCAGAGGCATGTGGTCTGTGCGAATGACGAAGGGCGTACCTTCTAAGAAATGACGAAAGTGACGGACAGCCCAGTGCACCGCCAGCAATTCTCGATCGAAGGTAGAATAACCCGATTCTGCCTTGGACAGTTTTCTGCTGAAGAAGGTTAATGGGCGGGGCGAGCCGTTGACCACCTGCTCGAGTACTGCACCAATAGCAACGTCGCTGGCATCGGTGAAGAGAAGGAGAGGGGCATGTGGGATAGGAAAAGTGAGAGCCACAGCAGTTGATAGGGCCTTCTTTGCATTGCAGAAGGCTGCATCTTGAAGGGGACCCCACTTCAGGTCCTTTGGCTTGCCCTTGAGGGAGGCGTAGAGGGGAGCAAGAGTGGCTGCAATGACCGGCAGAAAACGGTGATAATAGTTGATCATGCCCAAGAATTCCTGCAGAGCTTTGACGGTCGAGGGCACGGGGAAGTCCTGAACGGCTGCTACCTTCTCAGGGAGGGGGTGGACTCCTTCAGGAGTGATGCGGTGCCCTAAGAACGACACTTCATTGGCGCCAAAGGTACACTTGTCGTACCGGACTACAAGGCCGTTTTGTTGCAGGCGGTCGAGCACGATGCGCAGGTGACGGAGGTGTTCCTCTTTTGAGGAGGAGAACACAAGTATGTCGTCCACATAACATACACAGAAAGGGAGGTCCCCTAAGATGCCATCCATGAGACGTTGAAACGTGGCCCCAGCATTACGAAGGCCAAAACAGGAGTAATTGAAGGTGTATGTACCAAACAGAGTGGTGATGGCAGTCTTGGGGATGTCCTCTGGGTTCATAGGCACCTGATAATACCCCTTCAGGAGGTCGAGCGTAGAGAAAACCTTCGCTTTGTGCAGGTAGGTCACGTCGGCAATGTTTGGGAGGGGGTAGTGATCCGGTTCTGTTTGCATGTTCAGGCGCCTGTAATCCCTGCACGGACAGAGGGAGCCGTCTTTCTTCAGAACGATATGTAAGGGTGACGACCATGGGCTGGAGGCCTTTTGGCAAAGGCCCATTTCCTGTTTGGCGGCTGCCAATCGTTCCGGTGCCAGACGTCTGAATTTTGCGAAGACTGGGGGTCCCGTCGTCTTGATGTGGTGATAAATACCGTGCTTGGCAGGAACCGTGGGCGTTTGGCGAAGTTCTGAACGGAAAACTTCCTGGTACGACGTTAGGAGGTGGGCGTAGGCATCCGTGGGTGCGCTGATGTAGAGAGCGAGGTTAGAGGTGGCGGGTTGAAGAGGTGTCGACAAGTACGAGTCTGCGTTGACCAATCGTCGGTGGGCGACATCGACCACAAGGTGGAAATGAGAGAGGAAATCCGCACCGAGGATTGGCATTGTGACGTCAGCAACGAGAAACTTCCAATTGAATTTACCATTTCCGAACGATAATGTGAGGTTCTCGTAACCGTAGGTGGGTATCGCAGATCCGTTGGCAGCTACCAAGCGGACGTCGGCAGATGTAGACAGACTACGTCGTGCCTTGAAGAGTTTCCTTGGCAAAAGAGAACGACCAGCACCCGTGTCTACCAAAAATCGCACGCCCGTTCCTGTAACCTGTAAAAAGAAAAGATTAGAAACACGGGAGGCCACCACCACGAGCGATGGCCTACTTACACGTTTTTTGGCCACTGACAATCCTTGGCACATTTCTTCGCGGTTGCCCCGAATCTGAAGTGGTAGTAGCAAAACTGCGGCGGATGGAAGGTAGTAAGTGGCTGTAGAAGTCGTTCGTTGGGGCGCGAGCGATTGGTGGGTGGTGGGTGGCTTTGTCGCTGCTTCGGCACGTCACGGGGTAGGCGTGTATGTCCTACGGCATTCATGTCAGCTTCGGTTGACGTTGAATAGGCATCCTCTTCGTCAGGGGTGGAGGCGTTGATGGAGGTCTTGAAGTGGCTGTCCATAAGGGCGTCGGCTTTGGTCATCAAATCCTTTATGGGTAATCTATCGACATCGGGTATGGCAGCGCGTATAGGTCCGGGTAAACGGCGTATCCAAAGGGCACGAAGTAGGTTCACCTCACGAGGAGAGCCGTCTGCGGCAGGTTGAAGGTGAGCGATACTGGTCATTTCCCTGAGCGCAAGCGAAGCCCTTTGGTCCCCCAACGGTTGTTACGAGAACTGAAAAAGCTTTGCTATACGGACGGCTGGCGACGGCAAGTACTGCTGCAGAAGGTATGTTTTGAGGGCGTCATACGCTATTGGGGTGTCTCCTTGTTCACAAAGCCAGTCGGATATTTCTGGGAAGGTGTCCTCGGGTATCGCTGCGCAAACATAATCTGCTTTGGTGGTTGAGCGAGTCACGCCCCTGATGCGAAACTGGACTTCTGCGCGCTGAAACCAAGCAAACGCCTCTCCGCTGTCAAATGATGAAAGTTTGAATGGAGCGGCCATAGCGCCATCCGCTGTAGAGTCCGTCATAGTACCAACGATGGAGGGGCGAGGGGGTGGGGGTGGAAGGCGATGGAAGCGAGTCGACTTCCGGGGTCACCAATGTGACGGGCCGAGAGAAAGGTTAGGACTCAAAGGCAGGAAGCAATCAACTGAGCAGTATTATTAAAGAACACTCTCCTTTATATACAAAACCTCAAGGCAACAGGAAAATACATGTTCGAGAAATGACAATGTTACATAGGCAACACATAGACATGTTTGTTCTGGTTCTTTTTAGTGCGAGGGAAGAGCGCAGATACAAGCATAATATATACAAAATAATTTATGTACGATCGTGTGACACACGGTTGGTACAATTATTACAAACAGTGCTAGTAGACAAGGTTTTGCCATTTGGAAGACAACTTGAGGCATTGACACTTAAATAATATTAAAACTAAGATAAACATTTTAGCAAGGTACAAAAACCTCAAACATACAAATGAAAATATAGCATGCTTACCTTTAAAGGGCGTTTCAGCTAATATATTGACTACAGCTAATAAAACTGACAATACCTGGAAAAAAAGGGGTATTGCCAATTAGTGAATGATCATAAATGGTTAAAATTTATACCTACAATAGCATAATGATAATCGATAGAATAAATCTGCATTAGCTTTAGAGATATCTGCAAATAAAAATCAGAAAAAATACTGCAAACACTAAGTCAATATTTGAATCATCGGAAAAGCTAAACTTACACATATCGAACTGTTAATTACTAAACTTCTGACACGAATGCTTGCAAATTTGGGGAACTAATTACACATATCTAATTAACGTTATGGGATTAATTTTGAAAACGAGAGAGAGAGAGAGAGAGAGAGAGAGAGAGAGAGAGAGAGAGAGAGAGAGAGAGAGAGAGAGAGAGAATCATTGTTTTACATATATATCAACAACTGTATTACAGATTTAATAACTAGGTAGCGTAGAGATATTGCAATCCTCGTAATTGGTGTAATCATTAGAAATTCATAGAAACCAGAACGTCGATTAGAAATTTACTTCAATAGCTTACCATCTACACACAAAGAATCTTAAGCTTAAATACTTCTAGGTAGCAAATTTCTTATGTTATACCTTCTTTTATAAAGTTCCCTTTTTACACTAGCTATGCGAAAATAAAAATAAAAACACTGGAAAATGTAATAGAAATAAGTGGAAATTTCTTCAACTTGCAGCACATAGGTTTACAAATAAAAAAAAAAAGAAAAAAAAATGTTGACGCCGACCAGTGTTATTATTCTAAAAATGTAATACTTTGATATTAAGACCTGAGGCATCAGTTTTAGAGTGCAAAACTGGCTCATTACATCAATGTTGTGTAATCGTTTTTATAAAATATTAAGATTATAATAAACACTCTTAATAAATTTTTCTTCAGTTACATTCAAGACTTTGAATGATGATTCACATTTAATGATCGTTTATGAATCATTTTATTCTATAAACTATTTCTTGCCTAATATCAGGTTCTTAATATATTGAAATTTCTTCCAACGGAAAAACGTTACTTTAAACAATAGTTTTGAATATGTCTTGAATTGAATGAGGTTGAAAAAAAAATCGCTTTTGAACCCTACCAGTTGTAGACGTTAAACAAACAAGACAAGGCTCGCTTCACACGAGCGGATTTTTCCCGAGCGGCCTCGTGGTTTCTAAAAGCTGCTACATCGGAACCGTGTGGGTTAGCATTGCACGCAGATAGTAAATCTTTGCCGCTTCGGAAAGCTTCGGAAATTCTTCCGAAGAGGCAGCTCGTGAAGGGCCTCATTTTCATTGTTTCCAACCCACGCGAACAAAATCGCGCGGCATCAAAGCGCTCGTGTGAAAAAAAAAAAAAAAAGTAAACCTGAACGCATGAAACAATCAAGTGGAATGGAAGGCAGAACATTGGACCCATTCCTCATACCAATTTCTTAAGACGATCGAGTTGGAATGCGATCCAAATCCGATGCTCCGACAATCTCCAAAAATGAATGCTCCAGAAGGCCTTACAAGAAGAAAGCCATTTGGTAAGGCTTACGACAAAAGGAAAAGTACTACTGCACTACTACAACCATAACATGGACACCATGATAACAATGTCAATAAAGTTTCAAATAATAAGTATTTCACAAAACAATCAAAGACTTTTGAAATAAGAATAAATAATGGAGTCAAATTCAAAATATGAAATCTTATAAACGAAAGAATCACTTCCCAGAAGTGTTTGATGATGAACGCTTAAAAGGTATAAAGGTAACGGTAAATTCCAAGTTTAAATTCTAACAAGTATTTCTTTGGTATTGCCAATCATTTAATATGAATAATTTTGGTATAACGAGATTAGACAATAGTTTTGAATATGTCTTGAATTGAATGAGGTTGAAAAAAAAATCGCTTTTGAACCCTACCAGTTGTAGACGTTAAACAAACAAGACAAGGCTCGCTTCACACGAGCGGATTTTTCCCGAGCGGCCTCGTGGTTTCTAAAAGCTGCTACATCGGAACCGTGTGGGTTAGCATTGCACGCAGATAGTAAATCTTTGCCGCTTCGGAAAGCTTCGGAAATTCTTCCGAAGAGGCAGCTCGTGAAGGGCCTCATTTTCATTGTTTCCAACCCACGCGAACAAAATCGCGCGGCATCAAAGCGCTCGTGTGAAAAAAAAAAAAAAGTAAACCTGAACGCATGAAACAATCAAGTGGAATGGAAGGCAGAACATTGGACCCATTCCTCATACCAATTTCTTAAGACGATCGAGTTGGAATGCGATCCAAATCCGATGCTCCGACAATCTCCAAAAATGAATGCTCCAGAAGGCCTTACAAGAAGAAAGCCATTTGGTAAGGCTTACGACAAAAGGAAAAGTACTACTGCACTACTACAACCATAACATGGACACCATGATAACAATGTCAATAAAGTTTCAAATAATAAGTATTTCACAAAACAATCAAAGACTTTTGAAATAAGAATAAATAATGGAGTCAAATTCAAAATATGAAATCTTATAAACGAAAGAATCACTTCCCAGAAGTGTTTGATGATGAACGCTTAAAAGGTATAAAGGTAACGGTAAATTCCAAGTTTAAATTCTAACAAGTAATTCTTTGGTATTGCCAACCATTTAATATGAATAATTTTGGTATAACGAGATTAGACAATAGTTTTGAATATGTCTTGAATTGAATGAGGTTGAAAAAAAAATCGCTTTTGAACCCTACCAGTTGTAGACGTTAAACAAACAAGACAAGGCTCGCTTCACACGAGCGGATTTTTCCCGAGCGGCCTCGTGGTTTCTAAAAGCTGCTACATCGGAACCGTGTGGGTTAGCATTGCACGCAGATAGTAAATCTTTGCCGCTTCGGAAAGCTTCGGAAATTCTTCCGAAGAGGCAGCTCGTGAAGGGCCTCATTTTCATTGTTTCCAACCCACGCGAACAAAATCGCGCGGCATCAAAGCGCTCGTGTGAAAAAAAAAAAAAAAAAGTAAACCTGAACGCATGAAACAATCAAGTGGAATGGAAGGCAGAACATTGGACCCATTCCTCATACCAATTTCTTAAGACGATCGAGTTGGAATGCGATCCAAATCCGATGCTCCGACAATCTCCAAAAATGAATGCTCCAGAAGGCCTTACAAGAAGAAAGCCATTTGGTAAGGCTTACGACAAAAGGAAAAGTACTACTGCACTACTACAACCATAACATGGACACCATGATAACAATGTCAATAAAGTTTCAAATAATAAGTATTTCACAAAACAATCAAAGACTTTTGAAATAAGAATAAATAATGGAGTCAAATTCAAAATATGAAATCTTATAAACGAAAGAATCACTTCCCAGAAGTGTTTGATGATGAACGCTTAAAAGGTATAAAGGTAACGGTAAATTCCAAGTTTAAATTCTAACAAGTATTTCTTTGGTATTGCCAACCATTTAATATGAATAATTTTGGTATAACGAGATTCTTGCATTACAGCTTTTCGGCACTCCTGCTTCTTAACTGTGCTATTAATAAACACTTATTGCAGATCGAACATTCAGAGAATTTGGAGTTACGAAATATTGAAAATATTTCCTCCTGACGAAGACGAAATTCCTCTCATACTTTCTTGTAATAAGAAAGCTTATATTTTATGTATTTTCTTGAGCAGATTTCCACAGCCTCGTCTTCCAAGCTATTCTTAGACAGATGAAATTAATACTGTACATGTTTTTAAAACGCTGGAGTTTCTCTCTCTCTCTCTCTCTCTCTCTCTCTCTCTCTCTCTCTCTCTCTCTCTCTTCATATACATATATATATATATATATTATTATTATGATTATTATTACTTGCTAAGCCACAACCCTAATTGGAAAAGCAGAATGTTATAAGCCCAGGGGTCCAACAGGGAAAATAGCTCAGTAAGGAAAGGAAAAAAGGAAAATAAAATATTTTAAGAAGGATAACAACTATAAATATCTCATATATAAACTAAAAAAACTTTAACAAAACAAGAGGAAGAGAAATGAGATAGAATAGTGTGCCCGAGTGTACCCTCAAGCAAGAGAACTCTAACCTAAGACAGCGGAAGACCATGGTACAGTGGTTGTGGCACAACCAAAGACTAGAGAACAATAGTTTGATTTTGGAGTGGCCTTCTCCTAGAAGAGCTGCTTACCAAAGCTAAAGAGTCTCTATTACCCTTACTAAGAGGAAAGTGGCCACTAAACAATTACAGTGCAGTAACCCCTTGAGTGAAGAAGAATTGTTTCGAAATCTGTGTTGTCAGGTGTATGAGGACAGAGTAGAATATGTAAAGAATAGGCCAGACTATTCAGTGTGTGTGTGTGTGTGTATAGGCAAAGGGAAAATGAACCGTAACCAGAGAGACTGATCCAATGTAGTACTGTCTGGCCAGTCAAAAGAGCCAAAAACTCTCTAACGGTAGTATCTCAACGAGTGGCTGGTGCCCTGGCCAACCTACTACCATATATATATATATATATATATATATATATATATATATATATATGTCAGTTTAACTTTGTCTTTAAATGCCTTAAATTTTTCTTTATCTACAGGTATTTAACAATCATTTCAATACGTCATTCCACTGAAATTCTATGATTATTCTTTAACTTGGCCTACGGTGATGAGTATGAACCATCTGCTAAGATGCATATGTCTTTTTACAATATACTGCATAACATTTCCTAGATAAATTTTTAACTTCTTTATTTCTATGCAATTCACAAATAAAATATAAATATGAAAAAAGAACAGGTAATTAAACACCCCCAAAAGCGCAGGATTAACTTTTCAAAAAATCTAATTAAAACTATACATGGTACGGATTGAAATCTTAATTGAAAATGGATCTGTACACGGATTACCATTAACAAATTATGCAGTTTTGTTTGGTGCGTCTTTTTATTGATGGAACTTCCTTTATGCAGAACATTTCTGGAACACAATACCTGGATATTTATGTATGTGCCACAAAAAATAAATAAATAAATAAATAACGGTAAATTACACTTTAGAACTAAACCGAGCCGAATTTCCCAAAAGGTTTTCCATAAGTCCAAAAAATACTTGCACACTTATACGGACCTAACTCCTAACTTAAAGACCAGAACAGATCTTCAGTAAAGGAATACCTTAAATAATTTTAAAAACAACTTCACTAAGTATTGAAAAATGTCTAGATTTATGAACCATACTGTTGCAGGATATTTCCCGACCCATAAGCCCTAAATCGCCTTTAATCTGATGGATAAAACTACCAATATGCAATGCACCGGCCATTGCACATAACTGACGTTTCCCAAATTTTAATAGAATCCCATTCCTGAGTTTCTGCAAAGTTGGCACAAAAGTTCATCTGACAGAGAAAAAAAAAAAAAAAAAAAAAAAAAAAAAAAAAAAAAAAAAAAAACAAACAAAGGTGACGAATATGAACTCTGGAAATTGCTAAATCGTGTACAAAACAGGTTCTAGATACAACTTGATTTCCAAACTATCAGGTGTTTTTATGTCACGTACGTCTACCATTTTGCGCATGTGTGTATATGTATATATACACATTTTATTATTACATACATACATACATACATACATACATACATACATATTATATATATATATATATATATATATATATATATATATATATATATATATATATATAATATTACCTAGAATACATTACTGATTACAATTTACTAAAATGCATAATCTATTTTTTTGACAGCGTGTTAATTATGTGAAAGAGTTGACCGTAAGGATACAATCTGGGTGGAATATCTGGAGGAAATGTAGTGGGGTTCTGAGTGATCATAGGATGCCGATTAAGCTAAAGAGTAAGATCCAACACCAGGTGGTGAGATTGATTGATTGATTGATTTGAGGTTTTCTGGCATCCTGACATCTAAGTTCATTGACGCCGACCAGGTGGTGAGACCTGAAATGTTGTACTCGTCTGGAACATGGGCAACTAAGAGGAGAAATGAGAACTTGCTTGGTGGAACCGAGATGAGTATGTTGAGGTGGCAATGTGGACTTACTAGAAAGGATACAGTAGAGAACAAACGTCTCAGAGGCACTCTCAAAATAGCACCAGCTTCAACCAAGAGGAAGACCATCCGATAAGGATGATGATGGATACTGAAATCCGTGAAGAGAGATATGAGGGAGTTTGGATTGAACGAGATGAACTGGACCGAGGGAGATAGAAGAATGTGTTGAAGAACCTTTACAGCTGCCCAAAAAGGGACACGCTTTTAGAGAAAGAAAAAGAAGGTTTTGCTTCTTAAAGCAAATAAATAAAATAATCCTAAATCAGCACTAAAATATAAAACCTATACTATAAAAAAGTAATAAAATAATCTATTTTATTTAGTATCTCTACTTTACAAGACAATATCAGTTTTTTCTGTTACATTCAACATGTTCATATCAAGTTGTACAAACGAAAATGCATAAAACTTACAGAAAAAAAAAATCAAGATATTAACGAACATACCGTGAGAGATAAAATCTTCAAAAAGCAATTTACACCAGAACCCTCATCAGGACACCATAAACAAAATTGTTCTTTAAAAAATAGGAATCTTGACCCCATTAGCGGGCATATTTTCAGAATGAGTACAAACTGAGAACAAAAATGATGGATATTACAGCTGTGTTTTGGGGCAGAAACAAAATCATGAAATAGGAGAGAGAGAGAGAGAGAGAGAGAGAGAGAGAGAGAGAGAGAGAGAGAGAGAGAGAGAAAGAGAGAGAGAGAGACTGCTGTGTACTTAACCATGCCAGAGCAAGGCTAACTTTTGTAATAAAACACACATCGCGACAAAAAGATGCCTCAAGACTTACACGAAGCTGAAAAGCTTTCTGGAGGAGAAATTATCTTTTAATGGGGTCATGATTCATCCCAGAAAATTTACTCGAGGATCTCGGGGGTCTAGATCACTGCGGAGGAATTACTGCGAGACACCCATTTAGATATAAAGAGCGATATTTCAAGAACTTCCCGCAGAAACGCGCCGTAAACTTCCTCGGGATATTCGCCTTGTGTTGCTGCCGAGTTTGCTGACATTAGTTCAGTGTCACTGTATGAAAAAAAACTTATATGCGCGTTCGAAAAATGTTCCCTTCATCAGTCACATTGGCTTGAAAGTTATTTTATCTCTTTTTTTTCAAATACTAATGTACGCGACCCGTCAAAATAAAGGCTAAAGGTTTAGATAAATATGCACACACACGCATCCCCTCTCTCATCGGGTATGACTGCTCCCTCTCCTCCTACCCGAGGGGTGAGGTGAGCGGGGTGTGACCGGAAATCATACATACATACATACATAAATAAATATACTGTGTGTATATATATATATATATATATATATATATATATATATATATATATATATGTGTGTGTGTGTGAGTGTGTATGTGTGTATATATGTGTATATATATAAAAATATATATAAATATATATATACATATATATATATATATATATATATATATATATATATATATATATATATATATATATATATATATATATGTTTACTTATTTATACAGGCGGTTACTCTTTATTTATAGGGGAGATGAAAAATCTATAAAGATTTCTATACGCAACGGGATTTTATGAAAGAATTTGGATTAGATATTCCATATATTATGTATATGTCCAGCACTGTAAGAGTTGGCCTTGACGTATTGGCTTGGTTCATCTCTACCCTTTTAATAATAAAAAAAATCATATATGTATGACCATTATATGAAAATAAAGGCACACAAAGTAATATATAAAGATACACATCCTGGAATAATAACAATTTTCTTATATACCAGTTCACTGTATGAATTTCTGTAATTAGATATTTCCCTCTGAAGGTTTCTTCACACTTTCTCTTAACATCAAAGCATTCTGTTCCATTTTGAAATTCGCAGCTACAACATTTTCCCCTAATTGTATCATGTACTCTAGTATTATCATTATCATTGTTGTTGCTATAACCCAAGCTACAACCATGGTTGAAAAAGCAGAATGCTACAAGCCTAATAGTCCCGATAAGGAAAGCAACATATTGCGGAGAAGAAACGGGAAGTAATAGAGCATATGCTAAAAAACAAAAGTACAAAAAATATATGAATTAAAATAAATAACAGAGTTCCATGAAATAGAAGTGACGTACACTGTATCATGATTTTTACGACAACATGACCCATTTCATTATTAAAATTATTCGCAGAATCTGATCCAGTCAATACTCAGAATGTAACAAGAGAATTGTGTAGTATTGTACAAGAGAGAATGTAAGACTTAGAATTACTGATGATGATGGGCCACTTGTCCTAGACCTACATACATTCATACTTTGAGTTTTGTTAGGGTTCATAGGGTTCAACTTCACGTCCCATAATTTGCACCCTGATATAATTTTAGATAGATTTGTATAAAAGGATTCAACAACCCCACATCTACATTCAGGGGATGGAATTGATACAAAGAGAGCTGCATCATCGGGATATACAACGTACTTGTTTCTAGATAAAATCGTATATCTGTATATAGTATGAAAAGTAATGGGCCAAGAAAACTGCCCTGAGGAACACCAGATATTATATTCATATACTCACTGTGGAGCCCATCAATCACAACTCTTTGCAATCTATTATATAAATTCAATAATTATGCTATGAAAAGGCCCACCTACTTCCAATTGCTTGAGTTTGTAAACAAGTGACTCATGACCATCACAGTCAAAGGTGGTACTAAAATCAAGGCAATCATACGAACTTCCTGACCACAATAACAAAAAAAAATCAAACGATTTGTGTACAGCACTGGAGATTGTACGAAGGGCATCACATGATCCAAGGCCTTTGCAAAAGACAAATTACAAACTAGGGAACAGATAATTACCTTCATCACAACTATTTAAAAGTTTTGCCAAAAGATGTTCAAAAACTTTAGATAATAAAGGAGTAATGGAAATTGGGTGGTAATCAGTAGGGCTAGAGTTACCAAAAACACATTTACCTAATAGAGCAACGTTAACTTTGTTCAATATTCACTAGCGGAATACCAAATTACCTGCCCTCTCCGGTACAGTCATCCTTAATAATTCAGCCTGACAACACAGCCAGTCTACTCTAAAGAGGAAATCCATAAACAGATTTTACTTGGGGAGAAAAAAAAAACAAAAAAAAAACATACATACTTCAGGCAACTATAACCCGGTTTTAATACAAAAACGTGCCTTCGTAACCTACTGTACATAATTCCCCTGAGTTTACATACCAATGAATGCATTATATATGTACTTAGCAATTGCACATGCAATTACATTTATAAAACTATATTAATATATTTCATTCTACAAAGAATGCACAGATAACAAATTAAGAATTATTTTCTTAAACACTGTAGTGGTTGTTATCGTTAAAAAATACCGAAAGATGAAATCCTCTCTTAATGCCAGTGAAGATAAAGGATAATATGAAAGAAATTATATCTAAAGATTTCTACAATGTGAAACAAGCCAGAAAAAAACTAGGAGTAAAATTCTTATGATTCCCTTCAAGGTATATTTTTGTTTTATAGAAAAAAAAATACTTATACTTAGATCAGGAGGCACCTGCCATTTTAGGAGAATTCAAAGCGTCAATATATTTTCATCTTTCCTTAAAGATGATAAGGACGAAGAGGCTCAAGATTGGAAATTTGCTATTCTTGAAGCATAACAGCCATTGTCCCACCCGCCCTAACCAGTTTACGCTTTGCTTTATAGGAAATATATCAGTATATTCTTTAAAATTAATGAAAAAAAAACCATAAAATGTTATTAAGAATGCTAATTATAAAAAACTATGAAAATGTTATTGATATGATAATACCTTACAACCAACTAAACAATGTTTACATTATGCTAGACACAAGTGATTTTCGAAATCCCGAAATCTATCGTGCAATTCATAAGACCAATCATAAACAAATTGTCTGAAATCGATATAGATACAACGGAATATCTATAATACAATAAAAAAAACAGGAAGTTATAAATAAGATTCACAGCTTACGTCAAGGCAAAATGAAGCATAGAAAATATTTGAAATATTTTAACTTTAATGTCTTTATTTACATTTTGGTAAAAAATATTTACTTATTCTTTTCCAGTATTTACTCAATTTTCCTCAAATATTGTGAAGTATTGACGTTGTTGTATTTATGCAGTTTTGGTGATTAACATTAGAACCATATAACAAGCTTGAATTATATTATCTGCCTATGCAAATTATGCCTTGTAAAGACACTAATACAAGATATCTTCCACTTTCATTAGAGCAATGGTTTCTGAATTAGTCTGAAAAGACGCCCTGAGGGATGTAATCAGTCATGATCCATAGGAGAGTTCATTCGGTGTTAGATTAAGTGAACCACTTGTAACGATTGAAACGTAGTTTGCTAAGAAAATACATAACAGAAAAGGTGAAATTGCATTTCTATATATACACTGTTCGAATCAGGTTTATATACAACAACAACAAATACAGCCGTTTCCCACTGCAGGACAAAGACCTCAGACAGGTTTATATATTTATTCAAATATGCCACACATATTCTTTAATATCAAATTCGCTCTATCGTGGAATCTCAGATCTATAAGGGAATTCCTTTCATGATAAATATTCCTGTACGACAAAACATTCGAGCCTAGTGATCAATAGAAATAAGAGCAAACTTTAGACTTTCATATATGATAAAATTATTTTATAAGATATATAGTTATACATATATATTTACCGTGTCATCGCTGGTCTATGGTACCACCAACGCATTTAAGCACAAGTTCGCACTATGGAAAATATAGCCAACCTTTGTATTGCCTAATTAGTAAAATGGGGATAGAATGTTGTCATGGCCCGAATGAATATGAGGTTAGGAACCTCATCCTGATTTCCTGTCAAAAACTGATGATTTAACCGAACCTTCAGCCAGACGCTTTAGATTTCCAATCACTGACACTTCCTAGGGCAGAAGTGTCCATGGAGTATATTTTTACTACTGCTAAGTAGGCATCTACCTTTGCTTTATAAACACACACACACACACACACACACACACACACACATATATATATATATATATATATATATATATATATATATATATATATACACATATATATATACACATATATATACATATATATACACATATATATATACATACATATATTCATATAGGATACATATATATATATATATATATATATATATATATATATATATATATATATATGTATGTATACGTGTGTGTGTTTATTCAATCAACCAAAAAAGCCGAAGCAGAAAACCTCGCAATCTACTTTCCCAAAAGGCTCGAGGGACTCCACAAAAGAAAATTGGAATTACATCAGACAAAGAGAAGGTCCTGATAGCTTCATCAAGACAAATCATACCAAGCCAATTCCACTCGATTTCCATTGCATGACTCTGCGATACCTTTTGTTGAAAAGTAATTCCAAGAAAGGAAGAAGGGAAAACGAGGAAAAGCACCGGCTGACAGTAAGACACTCAAAATGCCAACGGTGAAATAAGACCAGACTTTCCCGGAAGCATTCGCTCTCTAAACTCTATCAAGTCTTCCTTTTCAAGTTGAGGAACTTCATTATTGCTTCCCTGTTACGATAATGTATTTCATTCTACCAGGTATAATAAAAACTATTTGGTTTTCCTTTTCAAGTTGAAGATCTTTATTGCTTACTTGTACGATATTGTATTTCATTCTACCAGGTACCATAAATACTACTTGGTTTTCCTTTTCAAGTTGAAGATCTTTATTGCTTACTTGTTACGATAATCTACTTCATTCTACCAGGTACTATAAAAACTACATGGTTTTCCTTTTCAAGTTGAAGATCTTTATTGCTTACTTGTTACGATAATCTACTTCATTCTACCAGGTACTATAAAAACTACATGGTTTTCCTTTTCAAGTTGAAGACCTTTATTGCATACTTGTACGATAATGTTTTTTATTCTACCAGGTACAATACAAATCAACTTGATTTTCTTCCTTTTCTAAAGATAGGGTATTTTGGCAACACTGTTCTTGGTAGTTGAAATCCCATTTGAATATAAAGAAACTATCAATATTTGGTAAAGCTTGATGGTTTAAAGGGGGAAAGAGTGCCGTGCAATAACTGTTCCAAATTAGAGTATTAATAACATAGGAATGTCGTATTAAGTGGCAATACCGCTATACCAGACGATCTGTATTGAGACTATCGACGGCATAATAGAATATTAGTAACCCTATTAAAGTAAATATTGCATCAAGATATCTCGTCATGCGTAGGCTATTCCATAAGTAAATTACAGTATTTCAAAAACAATATTCATGAAATCAGTTTATTATAACGTCAACCAAGGCAAAATAGATAAGGAGCTGAGCGCTAATCAAAAGAAGTATAGTTTTAAACTAGTATAAAGGTTTCAAGAAACATCTCTGCATTCAACAGAAAGCCGGTAATTCCTCTCGCCTTATATTGTATATACAGCGTATATATATATATATATATATATATATATATATATATGTGTGTGTGTGTGTGTGTGTGTGTGTGTGTGTATGTGTGTATGAATGTACTGTAAAAATTAATAATAAAACACATTTTTACTAACAACATAGTTAACGTAACATCCCAACCCATATACATTAAAACTTGAAGCAGGCAATTCCTTAAACTATGAGAATTGAATGGGCCACTCTATGACTAAACTAAAACGGACACTCGGTAGAGCGCATACCTTCGCCTATATCATGTTGTATATCAAAAGATAGGCAATTGAATTGTGCATATTTTGCCACTAGTTTCATGCAACTCAGATAAAAATTGACCACGATATAACACAAAGACGGTTTTTTGACCTTCCGACCCAATCACTCCCAAAACCTAATCAAATTGTCCACGAATCATGGCCAATCATCCCACCAAATTTCAAGAGATTTGGTTAATTAGTTTTTAGTTATGCGAATCACAAACAAACAAACATACACATATAAATAAACAAATACACGCCTGTCAAAACATAACCTTCCTAGAGAAGTTGTCCCAATAACTCACACAGTCATCTGCAGTCTCTATGGGACCTGTTATCATATAGCTTCGAAGTATGCTCCATTATTCTTTCCTAAGAAACCTTTCTCTTCCTTGTCCATTTTCCCTAGAACTTCCACTTTGTATCGCACTGAATCTTCTCTGAAAGACTGGAAGGTCGCAGAGGTATAGAAGGCCAGGTGGTAGCTCGTTATAGCGTCCAAGAGACAAACGGCTGCCTAAACCCTAACTCATCACATCTACCATTACGAGGGATGACCAAACGTGGGAAAAGGACAGTTCCAGAAGAAAGATAATGGCGGGGGGATGAAAGACGAGTTGTAAGATTTGAAAACAACAGAGGAGCAAGACCTCAACTACTGCCAAACGAAATTTTAGTGATGCGTTAGTGATGCATATGCAAAATTCTTCTTACTAGTAGGCAAAAGCTTGACCAAATAATATAGTTTCTCATACGGATACAATTGTTTTTGGGTTTCATTTCATTTGCTGTTTCTTGGAGTGACTTTCTTTAACAGCTTCAATTACGTTTTATTTCGATATAGAAGATATCTGACAACCAGTAAAATCTATCTTAGCACGACCATAAAATACTCAATAAGGCTAAGATATATCAATACTATATCAAAGTTCCTGAATAACTGACATTAGAATCAGCTTTTACTCACATACAATACATAGACTCCTTAGTTAATCAAAATTAATTAAAAAACCCAGCTAAAATCTAACACACATTATATAACTGAAATAAGACATCTCTAAACGAAATATTGTGCAGAATCTAAATATGGAGCAGTGAAGGGAAAAAAATCAATATAAAGTGAATTTTGTTCTTAATATGAAGATATAGTTTTTACTTGCAATGGTATATATCTTTCATTAGGTATTATAAGTAGATGGATGCCAATAAATTCCATGGAAAAATCATTATTCATTGTATCTCAACATGCTTTGGCTATTCATCCAATCTAACACCTTTATCCCAATGAAAACTGAAGCACTTTTTTATGCGATTCTGTTTTCAAATTTCAAGGATCCCTTACAATGTAAATTTATGCGGAGTTTCCCTTTCCGATCTAAAGTCGCTGATACATGCACCCAATTTTGCTACAAAATTCACCCAAAATATTTTCTCATAAAACTATGTGTACTATATAAGAAATATCCTTCTTTAGCATGGGAATTTATTGTCACTGATCTTATAAAGATAACATACTGAGTCTCTGAGTCAAGGCTTCAAGACAAAGTACTTTCTCCCCACAACGTATCAAGCTATTCAAATAGCCAGATATTTCCATCGATTCCCTACATTTCTCGTAGAAACTCCATTGGAAAGTAATCTACACCACAAACTTTTTAATTCTTTATTACTTTGCTTGAGGGTACACTCGGACACACTATACTATCTTATTTCTCTTCCTCTTGTTTTGTTAAAGTATTTATAGTTTATATAGGAAATATTTATCTAAATGTAACTGTTCTTTTAATATTTTTTCCTTGTTTCCTTTCCTCACTGGGCTATTTTCCCTGGGCTTATAGCATGCTGCTTTTCCAACTAGGGCTGTAGCATAGCAAATAATAATAATAATAATAATAATAATAATAATAATAATAATAAATCTTATACTTCCTTTATTGAAAAGATCTCAGTAAAATTATTCAATGGAAATAATGTCCTCCCACTGTATGACATTTAGCACATTCAAGTGTCAAAATTATTTCCCAGCATTATTATATTGCTCCTGTCCCTGTCATTGATGTCCCATTTAGGCTTTTGTAATCGTAGTTAAAAGTTTGTGATCCCATGTTGGAGTTTTTGATATTGTCAATTATCTTTCATTCACTTTAAAAATATTTTCTAGGTCACTAATTTTTTCAAACACACATATATATAAGTGTGTGTGTGTGTGTGTGTGTGTGTGTGTGTGTGTGTGTGTGTGTGTGTGTGTGTGGTTTCTTATTCATCGGAATCTCCCACTCTGTTGATTGGTAAAAGCACAATTATTTTTCCTTTATATCACTGGACGACATAAGTTAAGTGAAACCGTGATAGCCATTTCGCATTGCTTGGGAGATTTTCGTGCTTTTTACATAGCATCAAATGGTAAAAAAGGTTTTATAGTGTTATTTAGTGAATTAGCAAAATCTTTTCATATTCTTCGGTTTCTTGTTGCACCACAGTACCGGGTCACAAAAATTGGTCCGAAATATTTCCCTTGCTTTCTATGTTAACAAAAGAAAATGTGAAAGGAAAAAAATAGTTTACTTGTGTGAAGCTTCATGTTGCGTCATAAAACTAAGGTTTTCGGTTTGAATATGCATTAGGTGAGAATAGTTAAAGATAATATATTCTTCTCTCTCGGTCTGACTTAGTTTCCTTTCGGTAAAAAAAAACCGTTGAATAATTTCCATCATTTCAAAGGACACCTTTAAAAATGCTATGCACTCGGAGATTAAAATGGAGGAGGGTAAAAAGTGAGTAAAGAACCAAATGAAAAGCGGGAAGTTGGAGTGTTTGTAAAGCCCAGAATTTCAAGTTCCCTTCGACTATTTTGGGCTACAATGTTTGGGTCTCGTGTCTGAACTCTATAAATGAACATAGCTATCCATTTAAATATAATGAAAATCAATGGTATGTGAAGGCCTTTCTTCAAAGTTGGAGCTAGGATGAGTATTTATCTACAGGGTATGAGCGAGCATATTAAAAGTGAAATAAATTTCTTAACGGTTCGTCCCAGCGAGGGGAGGACCCGAAATTTAATTCCGACACCTTATTTACATTTATTAATACAAAAATAGAGCTTACAAAATTTACAAAAAACTTTTGACGGATATACAAATTTTGTCATTTTCTAAAATCATATTAGCTAAATGCTAACAAATACTTAAAATGACTGAAAACTAATAATTCACAATCTAAATCTAATTATTTATATCTTAACTATATTTACACTACATACTAGTGAAGTTGTATGGGTCCTTCCCTTTCACGATCATCCGCACAACCTACTTTATTTCACACCTCATGGCGATAAATTTGTGTAGGCTCAACTTTATTTACAATCATATTACGTAAATTAGACTATGAAACCTATCGCAACTTGATTATCCCATATTCCTGGTCATAGCACTATATTATTTACCCGAAAATTGACATCGGACAACCAAATAAAAAATATTTTTTTCTCAACTCGTTTACAAAGAACCAACTGAAGCTCCAATTTGCAATTGCTGGGTTTGCCGGGCTGCTGCTTCTTTAGTTTCACCGATTCAACTACCTGATTAGGAAAATTATACCACAAACTGGTCACAGCTGGGATAAAACCTACAGAATACTGTGTAGTATTCAACCTTATGCTTATGCTGGAGAGGACAAGACTGTTGGAACTAATTGGATACCTAGTACCTAGTACTAAGTACAGGATGGTACGGTCCGGGAAAATCCCAAGGTAAAGCGGTCAGAATTACGAAAATTCTTATAAAACATGCATAAAGGACTCAATGAACGACGGTGCCAGAGATCGCGAATAAGAAATTTAATAGACCGTAAGATTTGGCCAACAAATTAAGATGAGAGGCAGCGGCTGAAGATTAGACAGAAAAACAATACTCAAAATAAGGTAGAATGAAAGAATAAAACATTTCTTCAGAATAGATTGATCATCGAAATTCTTAAAAAGACTTTCTCAACGAGACAATTTTCTATGCAATTGAAGAAGAAACAGATCGAATGGGTTTCTTAATAGTAACATTATCAATGCACAGATCTGGATGTTCAGGAACAGCTGTCCTCGACTTACCATCATACTTTTTGTTTTGTTAGGATTCAACTTCATGCACCACAATTTGCACCATGCACTAATTTCAGTTAGATCTCTATTAAGAGATTCAGCAATCCCAGATCTACACTTAGAAGGAATTGATGCAAAGAAAGTAGCATCATCTGCATATGTAACGAGCTCATTTTCTAGGCCTAACCACATATGTGCATATAGTATGAAAATTAATTGGCCAAGTACACTACAATAAATGCTTACGGAAACTAAAAGAACAAAATCACAACGGACTTATCGTAAGTTCAGAGATCTTGAAGTTTATAGCGCAATAGGAAAAATAAGGTAGATAATATAAAAGAAAGGCATTATTATAATGAATATCTAACATAGTTTATAAAAAACCTTCATACATTTCATTATTGTCATTTGTAGCTATTTCATATGAATTAAATAGATACGATACGGTCTTCATGGCAGTTACGTTTCTCTCTTCTCCTTCTACTACTTTCTGGATAGAGTTAGGGGTTAGGGGCACGGAACCTTACTCAATTACTGGCGGTTCTACAAATGACCTGTTTATGGGAAATATCTGTCTTCTGGCAGATTATAATTTCACCCAATCCTCCGGTACGAGCTATAACGATCAATCTCCAACATATTTATGCCCTCGCTGAATTGGCTACGATTCTATGGGGTTTATGATCAAATTTGGAAATATGTTTTTTGGCCATAATCAATATTATATAAACGCAAATCATAATAATAACTTTTCAAAACACATTCATTCAATCGATGCATATGTTGTCATATAACGAATATAAAAACAATGAATAAAAGATCTGCACGAAAAATAAATATTCCAATAGTTAAAAGATCTAAACAATGACAACAGAGTTTAGAATAATATTGCCCATTCCACCCAGTAAAAAGAACACAATTTTCCTAAAGTCATCGATTGAAGTAAAAGAACTTAATATTTTTCTCTTCTGAACTTCTAGAATCTACCTATATATCAAGGAACGACAAGATGTACTCAACCATTTTTATTCCAGTGTCAACAATCAGTCCATGGGCAGAGAAAACCGAAAGATCAAGTTTTCTTATCAAAAACTATGTGAAAATAGACTTAAGAGTTAGTGAAAATGCATTTTCTTGTCTAAAATATTTTCAGGTAATTCTCTCCATTTTTACTAAGCTTCTTACACTCTCTGTCAGTAACCGCCCTCCTATGTTATTATTTATGCCAAGTAGTTAAACTCATGGTTATGATTTAGCACTTTATTATCTTATATTTGAATGTTTACTGTTTCATGTCCTTCTCTACTGCTAACAATAAGCTCTGTCTTTCCAATTTCCACCATCATACTTTCCCTCCTAGGGCTCCATTCCATGCTGAAAAAAAAGCCTTTCTTATAGTTCTTGTGTTTGCTACAATAACTAAATCATCAGCACACATCAGTTCCCGTAATTCTATGTAGTTTCTTAATTCTGATGACAAAATGTCTATAATGATAAGGAACAAGAAAGGACTCAGAGGAGATCCCTGATGTGGACCAACTTTCTCAGAGAATGCTTCTGTCTCTACATATTTTGTCTGCACGGTGGTTCTCGCCCCTTTATAACTCATCCACAATAACCTTACCAACTTCGGGACTCTTCTCTTTCTCAAACACCAATTGACTAACTACGCCTCTTCAAGATCCACAAAAACAAGATACTCCTCTTGGACTTGTCTTACTCTATTAGCAGCATCCGCTGTACTCAATTAAAGCTCAGTACCAAGCACATAATCAATAACACCTTAAAATTATATAAGTTAATACCTACGTAAAGCATTAATGAAATACGGCGACGGGGGAAAAATTGAGATTTAACCTTAAAAACGAGTGGTGAATTAACATTTTAGTCAAGAATATGTTTAAGAAGTTTAGAAATGAGTTAAGTCCTATGTTGGGAACGCGCACAAACATATAAACGTTGTATTCACGTTATGAAATACAGATTAAAAAAATAGCTACTAAAAAATTTGCCCCTAAAAAAAAGACTCCCCAATATGTGAGTAACCTTGAACTTAACCAAATAAACTTTGATCCGGGTAAAGGTCAAATTGTGGTTAAACGCTGCCGAATCATCTAAACACAATTCACAGAATCTAGGCCAGGTTATCAGGATAAATATAGATATCTCTCATATTAAGCTAGAACAAATATCACAAGTTCAATGTCAAAATGGGTCGCATTTGATGATGAAACACCCAATTTAAACACAATATCATGCCAGACGGGCAGATGGATAGACTGAGTGACAAAATGATAGCTACATATCATCTGAGAAATTTCCGGATCCTAATAAACCGGCCGATATTAAATATAACTTAATTGAAAACCAGTTAACTAGTTCCGACCGTTACCGTTTTAGATTAACAATATTCTCATTTTTTTCACAACGGTAAAAAATACACATTTCATAACGAGAAGATTTAAGAATGTTTACGAGTGTCGAGTGAACGTAAAAAATGGCATAAACTAATCTGGAACCTTACTTGAATTTACATTTGAATTTTTCTATTGGCTGCTTTTTTCCTAGTTTTAACACCTACCTTAAAATTCTTATATAATGAAATCAAATCGAGTTTCATATAACTCTTTAAACATTCTTTTCGAAGACCATTTTCGACTCAATAACATTTCATTTATCATACATGGATGAGAGTAATTATTGGAATTTAAACAATTTATCACAGTAAAGACATATAAACAAACCTGAAATTATTAAAATACATCAGAAATCTATTTTATTAAAGCTGATCTTTTACTTCCACATGCCAAATCGAGGTTCCCAAGTCCTATTTTATAACTAAATTATAAGGATGAAAGCCTCTCCATAGCAGGTGCTCCTAAAGATTGTCCGTCAGATATATAAAAATTTTGTGAAGTCTTGGCACCTGTTTTTATCATTATTTTCCTTCCTTTTACAGAGAGAGAGAGAGAGAGAGAGAGAGAGAGAGAGAGAGAGAGAGAGAGAGAGAGAGAGAGAGAGAGAGATCTAAAATCAGCTTTAATGACGTAGGGGGCTTCGAATTCTAAATCAGGAGTAGGGAGATAAGGAAGAGGGAACGCCATAACTTGGTGAATGGGAGCATACCAAAAAGAGCTCTTTCTACTAAATTTATTCCATACATAACTTTCTAAAGATTTAAGGATTTCTGGGATTTAGCTCTTTGAAAAAAAGGAAAACAGGAAGAGACATAAAGCAGGAAATTTAGCGCCACTCACTGAACTCTAAAAGCGATTTCATATTGTGCTGATGTAGTACATAGTTCAAAATTGTGTAAAGATGTAGTGTTTCAATAATGATATTCAACATTCTATCATACAAATCCAGATAGATTCCGAACACATAAAGGTAGCAGGAGTAATAGTAAAAGGGAGTCTACAAGGTAAAAAAATAAGGTTGATTAAACACTCGAGTAGAACTTTTCAACAAAACTCAGTTCATTTAGGAGAGAGAGAGAGAGAGAGAGAGAGAGAGAGAGAGAGAGAGAGAGAGAGAGAGAGAGAGAGAGAGAGAGAGAGAGAGAGAGAATATTCATCCAATTTAAAAAAAAAATCTAATCAAAATCGCTAGGATAGTGAAGCGATTTTAAGTTTCTATTTTGATGGCATTGTCTACTTTCATAGCCTTAAAGCTGTATCAAAACTGAGCGCTTTAGCACAAAGCTAATTTCTTAAGATAGCCAATATACTTCATATAGCGTGTTAACGGTGAGCATTAATTAAATTATCTTTATGGTTTTACCAAGAGGCCATCATAAAAAATTCAGTCTCCTCAAAAATAACGTTAATATTTTAGATAGAGGAACCTATCACCAAATCCTACACATAAAATATAAATAATTTTGAAAACCGTAGTAAGATTATTTGAAAAATCACAAATGTGTTACGAAAACTAAGTATTTTCGTCATAAGCATCAAACGTATGCAAATAAGAACACCCAGCGCTATTCATGAAACTGCACCACCCTAAAAGCAGCAATACATAATCAAATCTTCCCAGCAAGGCTCTTTCCTGCTGACAAGATGAAAGTTGGAAAATTAATCGTGACGTAAACTTGCAGTCGCGTGATACTTAATAAACACAGGAAGCCTCATTTTTTTCTAGTTTAGGCAAGGAAACTACACTTAAGAGGAAGCATCCTGCAAGTGTTTTCACTCAGAAATTCTAAAATGAAATTAATAAAAGGCCTGTTGGCCTTAATCATCATTACGAAGGATAAGAAATGCTCTTTGAATTAAGAAATACTCGGCACAGACAATAATAAAAATTTGTAAAGGGTTAAAAAATGTACTGTTATATAAGGTGGAAAATAAGGAAACGTCAAACAAAGAGATGCTGCAGTACATTGGAAATTTACGCTCAGAAATAAATTCACGTACAGAGTTGGACATCGTGAACTGAATAAATAAAATCAACAGGTTTGTTTTTATCTAAAAAGGCATCGCCACCTATACTATTTTCACCGTGTATTCTTATGTACTCATTCCAAAATAGGTATCGGTGGACACCAAAAATTAGTAAACATGTTGGTATTTGCTTAAACTTGTTCATAAACTAAATCATGGAAACAAACATCATTATGAAATCAAATTGTTACAACGTCTAAAACAGAAAAGTATATTTCAAAAATCATCTTCCATCCATTTTTGAAGAAAAAAAAAATCCGAATAAACTAGATTTAAAAATAATCTCGCTCTTCAGAATAAAATAATGCCTATATCATTACAAAATCACTTTTACAATATACCTGGAAATACCTTCCTACAGATGTTTTTGTGCTATTGTGTGTAAACAAAAACGATGAGAATAAGCATACAGAACTATATAGAATTACACACCTGTTATTTGCTCAACCTATCAAAAAAGAAAGGTATAGGCTTTAATTGGTAATAAATTATATGCATAGCAAACTATTTATAGTTGTTTATGTAATAACACCTATTACACTATTCATGGTAAATACTTTTTGCAACAAAGTATAGAAATATTTGCTTGCCAATACCTTCAATTCATCCTTTTGATCTGTATTTTTGTAGTCTTGTTTTCATGAACATAATTTTAAAGTAGATTCACGACCCATCCTACAGGGCATCAATGTTAACAAATTATTATTATTATTATTATTATTATTATTATTATTATTATTATTATTATTATTATTATTATTACTTGCCAAGCTACAACCCTAGTTGGAAAAGCAGGGTGCTATAAGCCCAAGGGGCTCCAACAGGGAAAATAGCCCAGTGAGGAAAGAAAACAAGGAAAATGAAACATTTTATAAACAGTAACACTCTTAAAATAAATATTTCCAATATAAACTAGAAAAACTTGAACAAAACAAGAGGAAGAGAATTAAGATAGAATAGTTTGCCCGAGTGTACCCTCAATCAAGAGAATATAAGGAACTAGCCCTCTGTGGTAACACGAACCCTCCCGCGACCCTAGAATATTTCCTACAACCCATCCAGGACATGCTCGTGTCTAAGGAAGACCTGAAAGCAGCCTCACTAAGGCCAACGGCAGGCCCTTCCACGAAAGGTCGCCATGAGGAGGATGCAGTCCCATTCTCCATCCACATCCTAGGCCAGATCTACGTTTTCCGGGAACCTGTCAAGAATGAACTACACTCCGTGGTACATCAGGGGATCATTAAGCATTGTGGAGAAGAGCCATCGTAATGGTGCCACCCTCTAGTCGTTGTCCCAAAGGCCAGGGGAGTTCGCACCACAGTGGATCCCTAGGTTGAACACACAATTCTCTTGACCAGCTCACCTTCGCCATAGCTGCTGTCAGTGCCGTCGATTCCATCGTCAAGTTCTTCATCACTGAGGACACTGCACGGCTACTGGCAAGGGAGGTAGCATAGAAGCACCAGCCACCTCACTTTTATTATGCCTTATGGATGCTTCCAGTATCCCCAGAACCTTATGGGCTTCAATGCCACCGGTGATGTCCATTGTTACCACTGTGACCTGCTCTCCAAGGCATGAAGAAGTGCGCTAAGCTCCCCGATGATATTCTCATCTTTTATCATAAGATCCATGAACTACTCACCTGCTGCTGCATAAATAGCATCACTCTCGACAAAGACAAGTTCACAGAGACCCAGGTGAATTTCTGTGGCTTCACTCTTTTTGGAGAAGGAATCGCTGCCGATCCAGGACGAGTTACGGCTCAGCAAGATTTCCCCCCTCTCTCCAACCTCACAGACTCTATGGGATTAGTAAACTAATCGGTGGAGTTTACCTCAGGTATCGCCCTGACCATACAGCTTACTCATGAGCCCCAAACACTTTTATTTGGACACCTGACCAAGACTAGGCCTTTTAACACATGAGGCAAGCACTCTCAAGCCCAAATATTCTTGAGTTTTTTTTAATCAACCACGCTGAATATTCTCCAGACAGACTCATCTTGTCTGTAAGGTAAAGCCTACGCCCTCTTCTAGGATTATAGCTCCAGACGTCTCCGAGTAGTTCAGTGAGGATCCCACTTCTTCATAGATGCTGAGACGAGGTAAGTGATCATTGAGTTGGAGATGCTTGCCGTTTTCTAATCCCTCACTAAGTGCTACTTGTACCTCAAAGGATTGCTAAACGACACACTGTAAACTGACCATCGTCCACTGGTGTCCATCATCAATAGCAAATGAAGGAACGCATGCCACAATACCAATTTACTGCAATGTGGTACGCTGACAAGTCTTTATGCATCCCCGATGCACCATTCAGCTACCCCAAGTCTGAAGATTTGACCGGCTGCACTAAGGTAATGGCATATATCTGAGGATTTGACCGGCTGCACTAAGGTAATGGCATATATCCGATCTTCATTTGAATAATAATAGCTTCCCAGGACGGGGGTGCCCCAACCGTAACCCTGCAGAACATGTTGACAGCATCACATGCCAACCCCACCTACGTTCACCTTCATGATTGTATCATGTCCGGATTCCCCACGATTCTGTACGACATGCACGCATCTTTACTACTGTACTGGAAGCTGCGAAAAGTCCTCTTTACTGACGGCAACCTCATGCTCTACAAGACAAGAATACTAGTTCTTGCAGCTCATCACACTCGCCAGACTCCAAAACAGCCAACGAGGTGCTGAAGCTATCATAAACTTATAATGTTCTTAGAATCATATAAAAAAGTAGTTTTTTTTATCAATCCTGCTTGGCCTAACTTTAGTTTATCGCCGTCTACACGACAATATTTTCTATTTTATCAAAAGATCTGCCTTTTTTCGCTCAGGCTGTTTATCCTTTTCAAGATTATCCATTTTTCTTGTATATATTTCTAATCTAGGTTTTCTGTAGTAAAAAAAGGAGACCTTTCAGGCAAAAGGATTGTAAAGCTGGGCGATTAAAGAAGAGTATTCAGTAATATATCGTAAAAGATTAATGAGGTACGAAGAAAAACTTGGATAAAATTATGTTTTAATCAGCATATTCTGCAAGGGAGTTCACATGACTTGAACAATGAAAGTGGCTGACTAGTTTCTTGTCGTAAACAACTTTCCGAGTGAAACAAGATAATAGGAAACGTCAGCCTAAAATCTCGAAAATAAAACTGCCCCAATCTTCTCCATTCTTTATTAATCTTTAATCAGAGTTAATCTCAAAATGACAAGGCCTGCGTTAACAATAGCCTCGGGGAGAAGGTGGAGGAAGGGGGAGGCCAATAATCAAGAGGTAACAAGGGGATGGAAGAGAAAGAAGGGATGGGAATAAGAACTTTCCCCAGAACGACGAACGACGTCAAGACAGCACATCTTGCTTGCTCTCTCTCTCTCTCTCTCTCTCTCTCTCTCTCTCTCTCTCTCTCTCTCTCTCTCTCTCTCTCGGCAATCGATGAAGACGGAACAAGGGATAATCTGGCCCGTTTATAGGATGTCTAAATTAGGTCTCTCTTGTTACCGCGAACAAGAGATGAAGCTTAAAACTTGTCATTCGACTTTACTGGGTCTAAATATAGACCATGTGATATATCAGCAAGGGCGTCGTTAATAGAGGGTCTATAAATGACGCCCTCGCTTCTTTGACATGATATCCACTAATGATGTAGAACACAAATACATTCTGGGTTTACTATTTTGAATGACGCAGTATTATTGGCATTATTATTACTAGCTAAGCTACAATCCTACTGGGAGAAGCAGGCTACTACAAGCCCAAGGGCCCCAAAAGGAAAAACAGCCCAATGAGGAAAGGAAATAAATAAAACATATATGAGAAGTATTAAATAAAAACTATTAAATATCTCAAGCTCAGTATCAACGTTAAAATAGATATGAGGAGATACTATATGATTGAGAAGACTAATTCACAATCTGGTCACAGCTGGAATAACACTTCTACAACACAATGGAGTCGCCTTATGATGGAGAAGGCAAGACTTTTATAATTAACTGCATAACTAGTACTTCGTAGAGGATGGTCAGTCTTGGAAGATTTTAATGTAAAGGATGGTTAGAATTAGGGAAAATCATTTGCAACATACATAAAGAACTAACTGAACGACGATGCCAGATATTAATATTAAGATCAGGAATGAAACATTTAATAGACCAAACGTTTTTGTCCAAACAAATTATGATGAGAGTCAGTAGCTGAAGACCAGACAGGAGAAGAATACTAAAATTAAGATATAGTGAAAGAATTCAAACATTTCTTCCAAATAGATTGAAACCGAAAATCTTGAGACTTTCTCAATAAGCTAATTTCAGTGCAACTGGTAAAGAAACAAAGCGAATGTGTTTCTCAAAAGTAATTTTTCAATCGAGAATCAAAGTTTTTTAAAGTAATTGTATAGTTAAAAAAAAAAAACACATTATCAATGCAGAGATCTGGATGTCGAGGAGCCACTGTCCTCGACCTACTTACAGATTATATTTTGAGCTTTGTTACGGTTCAACTTCATGCCCTATAATTTGCACTAATTCTACTTAGCTCCCTATTAAGGGATTTGGAATTGATGCAAAAAGAGTAGTACCATCCACATAATCAACTACCTTTTTTCTAGGCCAAACCACATATAGTATGTGTAGCCTATATAGGCTAGTATGAAATGTATTGGGCCCAGAACACTATCCTGAGGAACATCAGATATTGCATTCTTACCCTCATTACGGTGCCTATCAACAACTACTCCTTGAAATCTATTACTTAAAATATCAATAATGAGGTTAAGGAAAGAGCCACCTACTAACAACAGTTTTAATTTAAAAACAAGGCCCCATTATTAACACGGTCAAAGGCAGCACTAAAACCAAGGCCAACCATACAAACTTCCTGACCTCAAACAAGGGAAACCTGTACAGCATTGGAAATTGAAAGAGCATCACATGCTCCCAGGTCCTTGCGAAAGTCAAATTGCAAGCTAGGGAATAGATTATTACCATCAGCATATCTATTTAGACAATCAAAAACTTTAAACAAAATGGATTTATGGAATTGGGCGGTGATCACCAAGGTTAGAGCTACCACAAACACATTTACCAAATGGAATGCCATTACCAATTCTCCAACAAGTGCAAAAAGAACCTGTTCTTGCTAACTTGCAGAAAATAACAGCCAACTTAGAAGCAAACAAAAATCGGCTGTTTTAATAAAACACAAAGGAAAAGTAACATTTTGGTCTACATCGCCATAAGAATCAAGGTCCATCAAGAGTTTTAAATGTCTATAGCACCAACGGTATACAGGGCTTTGCATAGAATGGGTGGCAAACTATCCTATTTGTGTAATACTGCAGATTCACGGAATGTGCAAGATATTTTTCGGCTTGAACGACAGCCTATCATACAAGACAGCCAAAGGATCATTTCACGGGAAAGGAATATTATCAATCAAGGGGAATACCAAGAAAAGATTTAAATAGGTGAGGCATCAGGTTCTGCCTGAATATCAAGCCACAGTCCAATCTGTAGTTTGTTCTGTGAGTAAACTCAATGTCCCAGAAAGAACGGTACCATCGAGATATGCCACTCATACTTATAGGGATGTGCTTCAAGGGGAAAGAGTAGCTGTAAATATCAATAAGCTCATTACAACTAGGTTACAAATTTGATGTAATGACACTCATTGCATGGATTAGTCACCATGCTGTATTACAGATAAGATAACCGGGATAGGAGCATTTCCCCCTCAGCGCAATGAAAAAGCTACAACTGTATCCATGATTAAGCATGATAGAGACATTTTGAAAGGAATTAGTGTTTAAATTCTGAACATGTACCAGTGATTACTTGCGACCAACTATCATTTCCCTTGGTGAAGTTTGTTCAGAGGGTACGTAGCCGAAATTGCATCCTAATCTTTCTACTTGTAAAACAATCTAACAAGTATTTACAATTTTCTTTTATTTGATTATTATTTTTAGAGAATCATCAAATAATAGTATGCACATCTTGTTAAGTTGGTAAAGTAACATTTGGTGAACAATGTTTGGAACATCCATCTTTTTTTTTCTTCAATGATTTGTAATCTAAATTAATTATTTATTACAAAATCTTGGAATTGTGAAATACGTAAAAAATGAGACAACAAAATCATGAAAATATTCAGACTATAACCCAAAATATGATAATCTATCACTGTAGCAGACATATTACAATGGCAAACAATGAAAAATGAAAAATGGCAGCTACCAGCGGTCAGCAACATTGGGGGGACATCTACAATTGATTCCTATGCTGCCTACATATCAATATAATTTCAGTCTCTACTTCGTTTACTACGCAAAAAATATGCGGTTACATCTATCATTGCTCTCTTAAAATTTGTTATCAACTTTCGTATAATGTTTTCTATCTTGTAAAAACGAACCAATACGACAAACAATTTGCAGGTGAAATATAAATATACTGGTGTGTTCTTTATATTTTCTGCTGCCTTCTCCTCAACGCACGTAACGATGAAAAACAAATATTTTATATATATATATATATATATATATATATATATATATATATATATATATATATATATATATATATATATGTATATATATATACACAAACACGCACGCATATTATACATTATATATAAATATATATATATATATATATATATATATATATATATATATATATATATATTATAAATATATGTATATACGTGTGTGTGTTTGTGTACATACATATCATATATACATCATATATATACACACACATATATAATATATATATATATATATATATATATATATATATATATATATATATATATATATATATATATATACACATGTGTGTGCGTGTGTGAAATTCAAGTCCCATATATATCAGACGAATACTTTCTCTCTGATCATTGGTAAATGTGGAAATATGTTAGGGGATTGAAGTATTTATATGTTGCTCCATATGCAGGTTTGATTGACACCCCCATCATCAGACTGGACGGCTAATCACCATATCTAATCCAAGAGAAGTCGTTAACCCAACTTATATCTCGTACCGTATATCCAGCCATCTACCATCTTTCCATATTCACCATGGATAAGAGATGAAGTAACAGATGGGAATATATGGTTACTTCATGTTGATAAAGTTTTTTAAACCTTCATGACCAGAGAGAGAGAGAGAGAGAGAGAGAGAGAGAGAGAGGGAGAGAGAGAGAGAGAGAGCACTGTTCGATTACAATAAAATCACATTTACACACACACACATATATACATACATATTGTATATATATACGCACATATATATATATATATATATATATATATATATATATATATATATTTATACATAAAGTATATGCATGTATATATGTATGTATATATACATATTTATATATTCAAATTATACGCTTAGATATACATACATACAAACATACATACACATATATATATAGATATATATATATATATATATATATATATATATATATATACATATATATGCAAAACCATAATCAGGAGTTTCTAGATCACTGTAGGGCAAAAGTTCCAGCCATAAATACATACATATACCAAAGCACTTCCCCCAATTTTGGGGGGTAGCCGACATCAAAGAAATGAAACAAAAAAGGGGACCTCTCCTCTCTACGTTCCTCCCAGCCTGACAAGGGACTCAACCGAATTCGGCTGGTACTGCTGGGGTGCCACAGACATGTCGATTCATATTTGGGATTTGGGTACTTTATCACCATGCTTGGTCAATCCGGATTGGTGATTGTTATTATCATTACTATCATTATTACTACCCAAGTTACAACCCTAGATGGAAAAGCAGTATGCTATAGGCCCAACACCTCCCAAAAGGAAAGGTAGCCCAGTGAAGAAAGGAAATAAATTAACTACGAGAAGAAATAAACAATTAGAATAAAGTATTTAAGAACAGTAACAACATTAAAATGATCTTTCATATATAAACTATCAGAACTTTAAAAAAAAAAATAGAGTAAAAGAAATAAGATAGAAGTGTGTGCCCGAGAGTTCCCTCAGGCAAGAGAACTCTACCCCAAGACAGTGAAAGACCATGGTAAGAGGCTATGGCATTATTCAAGACAAGAGAACAACGCTTTGATTTTGAAGGGTCCTTCTCATACAAAATGTGCTAAAGAGTCTCTTCTACTCTTACCATTTGAAATATAGCCACTGAACAATCACAGTGTATTAGTCAACCCCCTGAGCAAAGAAGAATTGGTTGGTAATCTCATTGTTGTCAGGTGTATGAGGACAGAGGAGAATGTGGAAAGAATATGCCAGGCTATACGGTGTATCTGTAGCCAAAGAAAAAATGTGCCGTAACTAGAAAGAGGGATACAATGCAGTACTGTCTGGCCAGGCAAAGGACCCAATAACTATTAAGCAGTAGTATCTCAACCCTAATATGGGTGTCCGTGTCCGTTAAGGTATCCCAATCAGAAAGGATAATATATATATATATATATATATATATATATATATATATATATATATATATATATATATATATATATACATAAATATATATATACATATATATATATATATATATATATATATATATATATATATATATATCTGATATCCTATATTAGGTTGTTTTGAGGAGTAGAATGCTGGTTGACACGCTGAAAAAGTGGCTATGATTCGGACACCAGAAACAAATACATGACGTAATTGGTAAAGAAAATTTAGAAAGATTTGAACATTTCATTGGCAATGCCTATCAAGCAAAGATAGCAATTATGATGCCACAAAGAAGGTTAATATTAATAGTATATATCTTATACATCTAAATTCTTTCGCTGTTCCCTAGGGGACAGAGAAGTCCACTATCGTTTTTTTTTTTAACAGCGGCCATTTTTTTCAGCAAGATGTATGTTAAGATTACAGTGTTGCTAGACCTTTTTTCGTCGGATAAAAAAAGGATTTTTCTTTCCTCTGAACTACAGAAACAAAGGCTTTCGTGACATCAAAGAAACACCATAGTTTTTTTTACAGGGCATGCTCCACTATTCTCTGTCTTTCGAGTCAGAGCTATGAATTTTGCACATGCTTTGGTCCACTCTCTGCATAACATTGAACTTGAGAACTTGAAAAAAGGAAATGCAATGAAGCAAGTTGTATGAAAGGAGAAGAAAAATAAAGAGGGAAAAAAGTAAAAATAGCTATCCTTTGTTATCTTAGCTCTTAAAATAATGTCCGACATCCAAAGAAAAGTCAAATAAAAGTTTGTCCAGAACTATTCAGAGAAAGAAGCTTTTTTACTGTAACAATAAAAGATTAATAATTTTCATGAATAAAACAACGAAAATTTTATCTGCTTGTTTATCATACACAGCTTAATACACTGAAATAAATACCTCACCATATCGCTGTTCGAATAAATAACTTTAATGTGATCAACATGAAAAATAAAACCATTATCGATAGAATAAATCTTCGATAAAAATCCAAATCCATTCTGAATTAAGTAATTCCAAATCAGAACCAGATTGACTAACAAATTAAGTAAATGTGTGCATGGAGCATTCTTCAGTTTATTTATAGTAGATGGGTTGTGCAAAAAATGGGTGTTAACTCTAAGTCTAAATGCAAATGTCCCCTTTGCCATGAAAGTACCTTAGGGCCATAGAAAAACTTTTATCCAAAGACACAAGGTAGATCACATCTCATTTTTTTAAATAAAGACGTCCGTGAGTGACAGTAGCAAGGAATAGAATAGTGTCGTTGCACTACGTCCTCGGGACCGAACAAAAACACATAGGATCAGCGACCAAGGCCTCGTTCCAAATTAGAGAGGACCAGACAATTACTGTTGTCAGAAGGTACAATTACGGTCGCCCTAAAACCTCTCTCTTATATCAATAACAAAAATAAATATCGTTATAATTATTATTATGAAGTTCCATTCATGTCTCAGAATTCTTCGAGGGAAAATCTAATTTAGATGTCTCCCTGCCATTCGAGCTAAGATCCACGGCAATATGATGTTCCATGAATTATTTGATACAGCAGAATACTTTTCAGAACTTGAGATGGACGATACATCCAATAATTTCAAATAACAGTTCTGAACTAAAATGTCTTATTCATTCTAACTCTCTACATCAAACACTACCCTAGCAATCCAGACACATTTTAAAAATATTAATAATAACAACAGGTAAGTTTTTTTACTAATGATAACTATGACACCGAGACCGCTACTCTTTATTGCGACGCCACTACTTTTTACTCAGAAACAATCCTACCAAATGAAAATTGTAAACCGAATATATCATAAATTTAAGTTACTTCTCATATTGTTTGTAAAGTAAATGATATTTAGACGAAGATTCCTGTCCCATCCAATCACTTCTCCCTCCCCTCGCCCCCAAACATTAAAGGGATGACAAACTGACCATTTATAGCCTTAATCAACAGGAGGCTTACCCCCGGGCTTTCAAGGCCCATTTACAAAGGGCATTGGTCACCTATACTCGAGTCAGTATATGACACAGTCAATCGTTATGTGGTAAAATGAAAAGACGTTTTCAAGTCGGTTTGTTTCGAGTATGTAATTATTGTGTGTGTATATATATATATATATATATATATATATATATATATATATATATATATATATATATATATATATATATATATATATTCAAATATTAAGCTACAAGCAGTTACGAGGTATATTGGCTTCTACGTAAAAATCTCTCTGCGGCTTTAACATTAAAATGTATGCATTTGGGATTAGTGTAAAAAATCTTTCTTATAAAGGGAATTGAATGTGAAATTATACTGGTTATAAAACTAAACTGGCGATTAGATACATTCTAGTAGCAGCAGCAGATTCAATATTATCTGAAGAAAGGTCCAAAGAACAGTAGGAGTACATGGGATATCCCAAATTTGTTGACCTTGTTATTCATGATTGTTGGTACTTTGGATATAGTTGTTGCTTGGTTACAGAAATCCTTACTAACGTTACTGATGTTAATTTCAGTGGTAATGACTCGAAAGATTAACGTTAATTCTCCTCATCACTATGAGAATTTTCTATTTTATTCACGTTTGGCCGATTTAGTTTTCACAGCTAATACAGATAAGTTACATTTAGTGGCAGAGGCCGCATGTTAAAAGATGGATATCATTTAACCGATTTAATTTATTGTTAATCCCGCTGCTTATCATACATGTTTTGTGAAAATTTATTCAATCCCAAGACTACTACTTCTTCCAAACCGTTAACACTATATTAAGGGGTCGGTTGCCTGAAACGCCATCTACAATGCCTTCTATCAAAGGCATCCTCATCTACCAAACCTCTTTTCTCCGTATCATCCTTCAACTTATCTTGCCATGTAATTCCCCGCCTCTCTCTTCATCTTCTCCCCCTAACAGGTTCTTCTCAAGCCCTCCCCACAATCCATCCTTAACACGTGCCCACACCATCTCAGCCGTGACACACTAATCATCTCCGTAATCTTTATTACACTTGCTATTCTTTTCATTTCACCATTCATTAAATTAAAATAAAACACTTTTGTATAAAGACCATAGTCAAAAACGCTTACTAGAATCCTACTCATTATGTGGATAACAAACGAATTAATAGTTTGTGTTTAGACAGAAAAAAACAGTTGTTTTTTATATCATTACGCCTTCCCCATTAGATAACCTTAATGTCTTTGATATTGTTTGCCTTACAGTCTAATCGCGAAGTGAGACACTGATCTCGGAGATCTAGAAAGCGAAAAACCCATTAATAATTTGTATTAATTCATTATGACGACTTTTAAGGCTCTTCCTTTCCAATATATTTTTAATACTATGTATCCAGTGCTTTCTGAATTTTCCTCCTCCCCTTCTGACACTTCTAAACTATTCACTTTTTTTTTTCATTGTATTTTCCTTCTATTTCTTTCAACACGACCGAAACATCACGAAAGATTCTGATCCATCTTTGTACCAAAGCTAATATTTTCACGTACTCTTTTTCATACCTCAACATTTTTTACCCTTTCAATTCCCCGCCTCATAAACTATGCAGAAAACCTGTCTACAAAAAAATCATTTTTTTCAATTGCATTCAACAAAGAGAAAGGAAAAGTTGGAGAAGCTCTTAGAAAAAGTTGAATCGAGTCCACGAAAGAAGCATTACTACCTGAGCAAGCCCTTCAGGCCATGTACACTGTCAAACATCATATTAAATTATTAATGAAAAATACAAATAAATAAATAGGCTTAAAAACAAAATGACAAAAGGAGGAAGTCTTATTATCGTCGCAACATGGAACTGAAATTCAATCGATATAACTTGTGATTATTTAAGGATGAATAATTTCATCCAGACTTTCACGTCAGTAGCACACGAGAGAGAGAGAGAGAGAGAGAGAGAGAGAGAGGAGAGGGAGAGAGAGAGAGAGAGGAGAGAGAGAGAGAGAGAGAGAGAGAGAGAGAACACCCGAAAAGAAAGGAAAACTGTTGGCTTGTGGTTGCGTGTAAATCACGTATTTTGTTATCAGTGTAATACACATTTTAGCAGCAATACAACAGAGAACATGAGGGGAAAAAGTCTGTGAGGGAATAGGAAAGACCGAACAGACGAGGGAAAGGCGCATACTCAAATCACAAGTTTTCTTTAAAAGAATTACTGAAATTGAATGCTGTGCGGAAATCCTATTAGGTGAGTCAACAATAAAAATGTAAAGCGAAATTCTTGAAGAAATATTTCGTCAAATATTTGATACTCTCTCTCTCTCTCTCTCTCTCTCTCTCTCTCTCTCTCTCTCTCTCTCTCTCTCTCTCTCTCTCTCTCTCTCTATATATATATATATATATAAATATATATATATATATATATATATATATAAATATATTTATACATATACATACATACATATATATATATATATATATATACATGTAATATATACCGTATATATATATATACATATATAAAAAGATATATACATATATATACATATATATATATATATATATATATATATATATATATATGTGTGTGTGTGTGTGTGTGTGTAAGTGTATTATATTACTTTTCAGCCACAGGGTAAGATTAAAGAAGACATGGAAGTGCCATGCCTTTCATGAGGTTTATTCCACCTTGCCAGAGCAAACAGTTTCCAGGTAGAATAAATCCCATGAAAACCCTTGCACGCCCGTGTTTCCTTTCATCTTCCTACGTGGATCAAAAATGATTAAATTTACAGTTACACAATATTTTACCTAACTGACTTTTAGTGTGTGTGTGTATATATATAATATATCTACATACTGAATATATACACGTATATACGTTGTATATTTTAATATACATACTTACATACATATATACATATATATATATATATAGAGAGAGAGAGAGAGAGAGAGAGAGAGAGAGAGAGAGAGAGAGAGAGAGAGAGAGAGAATAGACTTTAAAACAAAAACCCTCACATTTTAAAGGGTACTACTTATTGATCAGAAGGATTACATTCCTAAACTCAATTTCTAGAAAAGAAAAAAAAAAAAGTCTTTGTAAGGGTTATGAGAGTTTTCATTAAACACAGCAGAGTCTTAATGTTATAAAACACAAAACAATGACCAATAAACAAAAACAAAGGTAGCAAGGCATCACAGATGTGGTCTCTTGATACTAATAATTTAAACAGTATACTTTAATCTTTAAACTTGTCCCTTTATATGAATCTAAAAATGGTAAATGGAGTACGTTGGCACAAAATGACTTCCTTTACTGAAAACTCATTGTACGTGCATGGCATATATAACGTAGTTCTGGATTAAAGTCCCGTTCTCAACTAAATTATCATCACAATGTAATACCACTTCTTATTTAGTTTTCGATTTACTATATAAATGATAACATGCGAGTTTCAATCAAATATTGTGACATCTGAAGTTAATGCACCACTTTAAAAATTAATAAACTTGAACATGAAGCATTTAACCTTTTTAACTCTAAAATGCTTTAAGAAAAGCTATTTCAAATCATGGCATTGTATAGCAGCTTCTAACAGTCTTGTCTTCTCCATCATAAGGTTTAACACTACACAGTATTCCAGAGGTTTTACTCCAGATGTGATCAGATTGTGGAATGATCTTCCTAATCAAGCCGTTGAATCTTAAGACATTTTATTTTTGTTATTATTACTTTTCATATATAGTTTATTTATTTCTTTTCCTCACTGGGCCATTTTCCCTATTGGAGCCCTTGGGATTGTAGCATCCTGCGTTTCCAACTAGAGTTCCATCTTAGCTAGTCATAGTAGTAGTAGTAGTAGTAGTAGTAGTAAATCTAATTTGGGCAATCACATGATTATATTAGTGGCACGGTAAGAATGAAAAATTAAAGCCTCACATCTACTGTATATCATTGGACCCTTTAAGTGGTTTATCTCCCCCAACAACAAAAAGTTCCAAGACATCTTTCGGAAATATATGATCATAAAACGTGAACTACAAATATGAAAGTGGTGAAAAGGTGCAAAACAAAATTAACAGACATTCTAAATAGCTTGCGTTAATAAACAGGACTCCCACTGTCCATTACGGTAATTTCTGTTGCTTTCATTAAGTCCTTAGATTTTCTAGCAATATCTATATAAAACCTGGACCCGCTCTAAAACCCGCTCTTAAAATTGAAGATGAAAAAGAGAGAAATTAAATTAATATTGTGAAATAATTTCATTCAATCCCCAGGGAGATTATATCGCGTACTGCGCAGTAATGACTACTCCCTCAGATCCAATGTACCTCCAGAAGAGTAAAAATGTACCACAAGGGGTACATGTACTCCAGGTTGAGAACCCCTGCACTAAAAGAACCAATTCGAGGTAAATTAATTACGAAACATTGTACTGAATATTTAACTGCTGATAATTGTCGAAGTCGTAAATAAACATTCATACAAACATCAAGAAGTGATATTTCGGATCCCTCAAAAAACTTTGAACATTGATGATGGATTTTCGAAGATACTTCCAAACATCAAAATTCAGTATACAGAAGAAATTTAGATATACAAATCTTCGTTAAACAAACTTCACCAGATAAACAAAAAAGTTCTCGCCTCTCGTTTCTCTCGCCCCAGCCAAAGAATCACATACCAGTCTCTTACCATACCACCAGTTGACCATTTTGGCTCTATCCTATTTTATCCTTCCAATATTTGTCATGCCTTGAAGTATCAAAGGTTCCTTTAAGCTTACGTCATTTCTCACTGTGGGGCCATTAGTCTCGACCAGCAGACACTGCCTCAATTTGTCTCTTTCCTTTTATCAGTCCCACTTTGTTCCTCTTACCCAGATCCTGATATTCGCAGTTCTTAGAATAAAGGGGCGTGGACGAATCGATTCTTACATGTACTAAAGGTTCTACGGACGGGTTAATTCCCCATTTACCTACTACGTCTATACACCGATAACTTTGATTCTTACAAGTTTCTTTTTCGTTGGTGTTTTATTATCTCATGCATTTTAGACACAACTGTTACCTATTTTTTACCTTCCATATCCAATTCTATTTTTTCCCCGTGACATTCTTTTTATTTTCGCTTACTTTTCTCATTCCTTCATTCCTGGTTTTCTTTATACATACTCAGATAGAACTTCCAAACTATATAATTATATAAAAAATCATGCCTTCTTTTTCAAATAAATCAAGTGAAAATTTAACAAAAAATACAATAACATTAATATAAAAATAAAAACATGGAACCCTTGAATGAGAAAATAAGAATATTTTGACATAAGAAAAAATTTTGTGCGAAAAAAAACTTGGGCCGTCAAGTATGTAAAGAATTGGAACTTAATATCTAATAACCTTAAGGTATAGGCTTGATATCAGATAATGAACAGAAAAAAGTTGAAATCCGAAACGCACAAACCAATATAATAATTATGCGCTCATGCAGAATAAAAATAAAATAACCATGACATCACAAAATAACTGTTGCAAAAAATAGTATTTGAAAAATTTCCATACGATACCATCGGCTAAGGGCATGCAATTTATTGAAATAAAGCATAGGCGTTCAAACATTTTCGCAAAGATGAATTTACACACGTGTGTAGAGCATATCAACGAGGTATGTATGGCAATGGAGGCGAATGGAAGCAATACAGGAGGATAACTGAACGTCAGTAATGAATGGTAAAAATTGAAAGTACTAGATTAAATCAGTGTGTGTATATATATACATATATATATATATATATATATATATATATATATATATATATATATATATATATATTATACACACACACACACACACACACACATATATATATATATATATATATATATATATATATATATATATATGCATATATATACACATACAATATATCTATAAACAGTAAATATACATATATAAATATTTACACACAAAAATATGTATATACTTTTTTATATATATATATATATATATATATATATATATATATATATATATATGTATATACATATACATATATATATAGTTCGAAAAGAAAACACCAGCATGTCAGCTAACGTGAACAATTCATGACTAATCTCAAGAGACCCTAAAGTCGTCTATTACCTTGAGTTTATTCTCTCATCAAGCCTTTTCCATAGATGTAGTCTTATCTAAATGAAAAACGTGTTGAAGGTATACGGAATGAAAATGTAATGGGTCTCGGTCACCTGCTCCCTTTAGATATGCAAATTACATTCTCCTTCAAAACAGAATTGCATCTCATCAGGAAGATACTCATTTTAATATCATAAAATTGTCGCCCTCAAAATTCCGTGGAGAGAGAGAGGTCTCCAATCACATATATTAAATTATGGCCAGTAAGATAAGAATCATATAAAACACAGGTTACAAAAGTTCCAATTACGACGAATATTGATGAAAACTGTCAAAACCGGAAATAATTCTCAAGTGAATTGTGATATGCAGACATAAAAACTTAAGATTTATACATGACTAAGGGAGAATAGAAATTTATATATATTATATATATATATATATATATATATATATACACACACATATATATATAATATATATATGTATATATATAAACACACACACACACACACACACATATATATATATATATATATATATGTATATAATATACGCATATATATTGTATATATACATACGTATACTGCATATATATACATATATATACTGTACATATATACATATATATACTGTGTGTATACATATATATATATATATATATATATAGTGTGTGTGTGTGTGTATGTGTGTGTAATCATACCAGCTGATACATAATTTGCATAAATTATATATTATTGCCACAAAAGTTAAAGTTAAACATTTTCATTGAACTTAGTACTTACATCTTATATTTTTATCATCACGAAAGTATTACAATAAAGTTTTTTTTTAAACTTTTCCCTTCGTTACTATAATACAAACATACATGTCTACCATGACCATAAAACTGTACACGAATCGGGGAGAGAGAGAGAGAGAGAGAGAGGGAGAGAGAGAGAGGGAGAGAGAGAGAGAGAGAGAGAGAGAGAGAGAGAGAGAGAGAGAGAGAGAGAGAGAGAGAGAGAGAGAGATAGTTTTGGTACTGAGCACTAACCAGTCTTTTCTTAATAGTTTACCTATTCGAAAAACATATTCTGATATCTAAAGGTTACCTTGGATCAGGTTTTCAAATTATATTAAAACCATTATCTTATTTTTGTTAATATGACAAAAGTTTAAAATCCAAATGTCTAAAACAGTTTTCATAAACATAAAATTTATAAAAATAGGAAACAACAAAAAAGCTAGATATTTTCAATATTTTGCTTATCACACGAAAATCTTTAGCTTAGGTAATGAACAAGAAAAAGGAAAGCACACGGTAGAACCCTACTTCCAATAAGCCAAGAGATTTGAAGTTATACAAATAATTTGGGACATTTCCTGTTTAAATACTTGAATTATCCATCAATAAAATAAACAAACAATATTGTTCCGATGGCACATCAGTGTCAAACAAATATGATCATTTCGAAGTGTCACCCAATTAAGGTAATGTCTGCAATCTTACCATCCTTGTGAGCTAGGGATGGGGAGAGCCAAAAAGTCTACCTGCTGAGTCATCAGCCTGGACCTTCCTGATCCTAGCTCAGGCAGAGAGGGGTCTTAGGTGCTGATCATATGTATATAAAGTCAATTTCTATGACATTAACCCTGTCCCTTGCCTCGGCCATTCATGAACGCACTTTAAACCATTAAACTCGATTTCTTTACAATCCATCCATTCAACCTCGAGATGAAATACTAACACAAGCAATATCAGAGGGAAAAACAAACTCTCTTCCTAGCTTCGTTGGCTAATATTGAAACCTTACGGAAAAAATTGGATTTTCTAAATGATCCTCGAACTAACTAGGAAAGTTATTCTCGCAGAATGCACATTCAATTCTGTGACGTCATATGACGTCAATCTGTAAACTGAAACGGGGGGGGGGGGGGTTAGGAGGAGATGAGAGTAAAGGACTCGTTGTTACAAAGAGGTAGAGCCGTTAAATTTCAAAAGATTCACGAATCAATATTGACATTGCCTACTCGGTAAAAGGCAAACGAAATTCTCTCATTCGGCCTTGCTCACAGAGAAAGGATTAAACCACAATAATTGAAAATGATACTCTGAAAACGAGTCAAGACTCAATTATTAAACTTTGAAGTGCTCCACTTGATCTATATACTGTGTATTCACACACATAAACACATATGTACGTATATATATACATATATATATAATATATATGTATGTATGTGTATATATATACATATATATATATAAATATATACACACACACACATATATATATATATATATATATATATATATATATATATATGTACGTATGTATGTATGTATGTATATATATATATATATATATATATATATATATATATATATATGTATGTACGTATGTATGTATGTATATATATATATACATACATATATAAATATATATATATATGAATATATATATATATATATATATATATATATATAAATAAATATATATATACACTAGTGTTCCTACCCCTCATAAATGACTGCTAAATATTTAATAAATATGCACACACGTGCACACTCAACTTCCTCTCACTAGTGAATGGCTATTTCCTTTCTCACCTACGTAAGGGACGGGGATAGCCGAGCGTGACCGAAATGTAATATATATGGACTTCATCATGTGTCAATTACAAAAATCAAATAGATCACATAGGGATTACTAAAGAAAAAAGGATAGCTCTGATAAATGTAAGAAGATATAGAGGTGCAGATATTGGTAGTGATCACCAGCCTCACAGAAATTAAAACTGAAAGCTCTCAACAAAAATGTAGATAGAATATCTAGGTTTGATACAAATAAGCTTCTAAAAGAAGAGAACAGAAAAACATTTGCAATTAAATGTAGGAATCGAAGAGCAGACAATTAATGAAGAACGGTGTGATATTAAAAACATAATTATCAAACAGTTGGTAGTGAAGATTTGGGACAAGCAGTTACAAGAAGAAAACAGTGGATATCAAATGATACTTGGGATATTATAAAAAGACAAAGACAAAAATTGATTGTTGAAAGTTTTAAGGAAGTAATGAAAATTACAAGGTAGCTCATGCTAGGATTCCAGTATTAATACTGAGGTCAAAATAAAAGCCATGAATGACTGGAGAGCATATTTAGACAAGGGCGCAGATGAAGCTGACAACGCTATGTATTGTGACGGGCCGAGAGAGGGTTGTGAACTCAAAGCCAGGATGCAATCAACTGAGAGTTTATTAAGGAACACTCTCCTTTATATACAAAACCTCAAGGCAACAGGACATAACATGTTCGAGAGACAGACAATGTTACAGAGCAAAACCGGAGACATGATCATTCAGGTTCTTTTTAGTGCGAGGGAAGAGCACAGATACAAGCATAATATATACAAAATAATTATGTACAATTGTGTGACACACAGTTGGTACATGGCCCCCCCCCCCCCCCTAAAAATGACATACTGTACATGTTAAATAGGGCGCCCTGATCTAGAGAGCCGAACTGTAGGCGGGTCATCTGTCAGAAGATAAGCAGGTTTTAGACGATCAATGGAGACCCAGTCTTCTTTGCCCCGAATGTTTAGTAGGAATGCTTTCGGACTGCGTCGGATCACAAGGAAAGGGCCCGTGTAAGGGGGTGTTAGTGGTGGCTTGCTAGTGTCGTTGCGCAGGAAGACATGCGTTGCAGAGTGCAAGTCCGTTGGTATGTGATGTTTCGCTGGGGGCTTGTAAGTCTGGCGGCACGGAGTAAATTTTCCCACGACGTGACGTATGCGCTGGAGATCGTCAGAGGAGGTTGTAGAAGGAAAAAATTCGGCAGGGACAACCAACGGGTCGCCATACACCATTTCAGCTGCCGAGAGGTCGAGGGCGTCTTTAGGAGTGGTCCTTAGTCCCAGGAGGACCCAGGGAAGCTGAGTAAACCAGTTGCAATCCTTGCAGCGGGACATCAAAGCTGCTTTGAGGGTGCGATGAAAACGTTCAACCATTCCATTGGCAGCGGGGTTGTAGGCCGTTGTCTGATGTAGGGTGATGCCCAGGAGATTCGCTAATGACGTCCACAATTGAGAGGTGAAAGTGGTTCCCCTGTCAGAAGTAATATGCTCAGGGATACCGAATCTTGAAATCCATCCAGAGAGTAAGGCAGATGTACATGAGGCAGACGTTGCAGTTTCCATGGGAATGGCTTCAGGCCAACGAGTGGAGTGGTCGATGACGGTAAACAGGTAACGATGTCCTTGTGATGTGGGTAGGGGGCCTACAACGTCGACGTGAATGTGCGCGAAACGACGCTGAGGTTGAGGAAAGGTGCCCACTCCTGAATCCGTGTGTCGATGTACTTTGGAAGTTTGGCAAGAAGTACAGGCGCGGACCCAATCCTTAGCATCCTTAGAAATGCCGTGCCAAATGAACTTTGCCTTCAGCAGCTGTCCAGTAGAACGGCACGAGGGATGTGAAAGGCCGTGAATGAAATCAAACACCTGTCGGCGCATGGGAGCAGGAATCCAAGGTTGCGGTCTACCAGTACTGACGTCACAGAGGAAGGTGGTGTTGGAGTCTTCGAGGGGAAAGTCTTCCCAACGGAGGGACGTGCAGGATATCCTACAAGCTTGATACTCTGGATCCTGTCGTTGGGCTTCAGCCAGGGCGTTGTAATCCAATCCCAGTTGAACGGCAGCCAACGTGTTTCTTGACAGGGCATCGGCAATGGGATTCATTTTCCCAGGGACGTATTGAAGGGTGCAATTGTATTCAGCCACGGCGGAGAGATGTCGGCGTTGACGGGCGGACCAGGCGTCAGACTGTCGAGTGAAGGCGTGCACCAGAGGCATGTGGTCTGTGCGAATGACGAAGGGCGTACCTTCTAAGAAATGGCAAAAGTGACAGACAGCCAAGTGCACCGCCAGCAATTCTCGATCGAAGGTAGAATAACCCGATTCTGCCTTGGACAGTTTTCTGCTGAAGAAGGCCAATGGGCGGGGCGAGCCTTTGACCACCTGCTCGAGTACTGCACCAATAGCGACGTTGCTGGCATCGGTGGAGAGAAGGAGAGGGGTGTGTGGGATAGGAAAAGTGAGAGCCAAAGCAGTTGATAGGGCCTTCTTTGCATTGCAGAAGGCTGCTTCTTGAAGGGGACCCCACTTCAGGTCCTTTGGCTTGCCCTTGAGGGAGGCGTAGAGGGGAGCAAGAGTGGCGGCAATGGCTGGCAGAAAACGGTGATAATAGTTGATCATGCCCAAGAATTCCTGCAGAGCTTTGATGGTCGAGGGCGCGGGGAAGTTCTGAACGGCTGCTACCTTCTCAGGGAGGGGATGGACTCCTTCAGGAGTGATACGGTGCCCTAAGAATTACACTTCGTTGGCGCTAAAGGTACACTTGGCCGTTTTGTTGCAGGCGGTCGAGCACGATGCGCAGGTGACGGAGGTGTTCCTCTTTTGAAGAGGAAAACACAAGTATGTCGTCCACATAACATACACAGAAAGGGAGGTCCCCTAAGATGCCATCCATGAGACGTTGAAACGTTGCCCCAGCATTACGAAGGCCAAAACAGGAGTAATTGAAGGTGTATGTACCAAACGGAGTGGTGATGGCGGTCTTGGGGATGTCTTCTGGGTTCATAGGCACCTGATAATACCCCTTCAGGAGGTCGAGCGTAGAGAAAACCTTCGCTTTGTGCAGGTAGGAGGTCACGTCGGCAATGTTTGGGAGGGGGTAGTGATCCGGTTCTGTTTGCATGTTCAGGTGCCTGTAATCCCCGCACGGACGGAGGGAGCCGTCTTTCTTCAGAACGATGTGTAAGGGTGACAACCATGGGCTGGAGGCCTTTTGGCAAAGGCCCATTTCCTCCATTTCGGCGAACGTCTGTTTGGCGGCTGCCAATCGTTCCGGTGCCAGACGTCTGAATTTTGCGAAGACTGGGGGTCCCGTCGTCATGATATGGTGATAAATACCGTGCTTGGCAGGAACCGTGGGCGTTTGGCGAAGTTCTAGACGGAAAACTTCCGGGTACGACGTGAGGAGGTGGGCGTAGGCATCCGTGGGTGCGCTGATGTGGAGAGCGAGGTTAGAGGGGGCGGGTTGAAGAGGTGTCGACAAGTACGAGTCTGCGTTGACCAATCGTCGGTGGGCGACATCGACCAGAAGGTGGAAATGAGAGAGGAAATCCACACCGAGGATTGGCATTGTGACGTCAGCAACGAGAAACTTCCAACTGAATTTACCGTTTCCGAACGATAATGTGAGGTTCTCGTAACCGTAGGTGGGTATCGCAGATCCGTTGGCAGCTACCAAGCGGACGTCGGCAGATGTAGACAGACTACGTCGTGCCTTGAAGAGTTTCCTTGGCAAAAGAGAACGACAAACACCCGTGTCTACCAAAAATCGCACGCCCGTTCCTGCATCCTGTAAAAAAAAAAGATTAGAAACACGGGAGGCCACCGCCACAAGCGATGGCCTACTTACACGTTTTTTGGCCACTGACAATCCTTGGCACACTTCTTCGCGGTTGCCCCGAATCTGAAGTGGTAGTAGCAAAACTGTGGCGGATGGGAGGTAGTAAGTGGCTGTAGAAGTCGTTCGTTGGGGCGCGAGCGATTGGTGGGTGGTGGGCGGCTTTGTCGCTGCTTCGGCACGTCACGGGGTAGGCGTGTATGTCCTACGGCATTCATGTCAGCTTCGGTTGACGTTGAATAGGCATCCTCTTCGTCAGGGGTGGAGGCGTTGATGGAGGTCTTGAAGTGGCTGTCCATAAGGGCGTCGGCTTTGGTCATCAAGTCCTTTATGGGTAAACTATTGACATCGGGTATGGCAGCGCGTACAGGTTCGGGTAAACGGCGTATCCAAAGGGCACGAAGTAGGTTCACCTCACGAGGAGAGCCGTCTGCGGCAGGTTGAAGGCGAGCGATACTGGTCATTTCCCTGAGGGCAAGCGAAGCCCTTTGGTCCCCCAACGGTTGTTGCGAGAGCTGAAAAAGCTTTGCTATACGGGCGGCTGGCGACGGCGAGTACTGCTGCAGAAGGTATGTTTTGAGGGCGTCATACGGTATTGGGGTGTCTCCTTGTTCACAAAGCCAGTCGGATATTTCTGGGAAGGTGTCCTCGGGTATCCCCGCGAGAACACAATCCGCTTTAGTGTTTGAACGAGTCACGCCCCTGATACGAAACTGGACTTCTGCGCGCTGAAACCAAGCAAACGCCTCTCCGCTGGCAAACGATGAAAGTTTGAATGGAGCGGCCGCAGCACCAACTGCCGTAGAGTCCGCCATAGTACCAACGATGAAGGGGCGAGGGGGTGGGGGTGGAAGGCGTTGGGAGCGAGTCGACTTCCGGGGTCACCAATGTGACGGGCCGAGAGAGGGTTGTGAACTCAAAGGCAGGATGCAATCAACTGAGAGTTTATTAAGGAACACTCTCCTTTATATACAAAACGTCAAGGCAACAGGACATAACATGTTCGAGAGACAGACAATGTTACAGCGCAAAACCGGAGACATGATCATTCAGGTTCTTTTTAGTGCAAGGGAAGAGCACAGATACAAGCATAATATATACAAAATAATTATGTACAATTGTGTGACACAGAGTTGGTACAGTATTCAGGAAGTCACTATAGTGTAGGAATGACTCATAGAATCATTAATGAAATTTCTACTGGGGCAAAGAAGCAACATATACCCATGGAAAGGAGGGATGGGTCTATTATAACAACAGATGAAGAAAGGCAACGTTGGGTGGAACACTTTAGTGAGGTCGTACGAGATATAGAGAATAATTCAATTGATATACCTGTAGCTGAGGAAGACCTTGGTGTGCCAATAAATGAATTCATTGTGTTTGAAGTTGAAACTATCATTAAAAACTCAAGGATTAATGAGGTGGAATCATTCACATATTCAGGAACTTTGATCTCTAATACGGGGTCTTTAGAATTTGAGTTTAATGAAAGATTGAAAATACCAAATCAGACAATGGCTAGGTTGAGTAAAATTTGAAAATCAAATCGCCTGAAATAACATATAAAAATCAGGCTATATGTCAGTTTAGTGAGATTGGTGGTACTGTATGGACATGAGTCGTGGTATGACAATGAAACAATATCCAACAGATTTTGTAGATTTGAGAACTTAACCCGCAGAAGAATATTGGGAGTTGAATAGCAGGCCAGGCTTATAAACGAAACTAAAAGACAGATTACTCGAGTGCCATATGTAGATGAGATCATGGTGAGGGGTAGATGGAGATGGTTTGGGCATGCTCTTCGCAAACTTCCCAAGAGAGATTAGTTCACCAAACTCTCATTTCGGCTCCTCAAGGCACTAGAAGTGTTGGAAGACCCAGGCTACATGGCTGAGGACTAGAAACCGTGAAGTTTATGATGAATGTAGAAGTATCGATCTAAAAGGTCAAGATAGAGAACTGTCGAAATCTAACCGAGGCCCTTTGCGTCAATAGGCGTGGGAGGAAGAGACGATTATATATATATATATATATATATATATATATATATATATATATACATATATACATATATATATATATGTATATATGTATATATATGTATATGTATATATGTATATATATATGTATGCATATATATATACATATATATACATACATACAAACACACACACACATATGTATATATATATATATATATATATATATATATATATATATATATATATATATATATATATTGTTAGACACAAGCTTATCATTGTTATTATTATTATAGATATATATATATTATGATATATATATATACATATATATATATATTATATATAATATATATATATATATATATATATATATATATATATATATATATATATATATATATGACAGAAAACATAGGATTGATTGCTAATGAGTTTCATGATACTTCCCTGTGGTTGTTATGCATCCGAGTGTCACGTTTCCGTGATTTTATGAGCATACATATATGTGTGTGTATATATATATATATATATATATATATATATATATATATATATATATATATATATATGCTCTCTCTCTCTCTCTCTCTCTCTCTCTCTCTCTCTCTCTCTCTCTCAAACGTACCAAGAGAGAGAGAGAGAGAGAGAGAGAGAGAGAGAGAGAGAGAGAGAGAGAGAGAGAGAGAGAGAGAAAACAGGTTATCAAAATTTAATAGACGGAGGAAGCAAGATACAAAGACCCTCCCGGCAAGAGAAAGCACACAGTAGCAGATCTCAGGAATCGATGAAAATCCTCTCCAGGCAAACTGCGAATGTCTCAAGAATTTGATGAAACGAAATGGGTTATTTGAAATGTAATCAAATATGCGTGTGTGATTATTCTATTCATACAAACAGTGATTATTATATTTATACAAACAGACACCATCTTTTCATTTAATCATTTCATTATGAGATCATTTGCTCCGGATCTACTTTGCTGTGAAAATACTTTTTATTCTCTAGCTCTTGCTCATATTCATATTTCTGTTTTCATTACTCCACTTTCTTTTTTCTCGTCCTATATACCCAGATATTGTATTAGATTCCATTTATGGATTAGTGGCCTGGCACTGAGCAAGCCATTCAGTGAAGAAATGTAAGTGGGCGTGGCGGACCCTATTTGGCACTGCGAAGTTAGTTGAAATAGGTTGCACAGCAAGATGGAAGAAAGGCAGCGAGAATGAAGGTAAAGTAGTGGTAAAAAGCAGTATCAACTGTTGCAAAGACATTTAAGTAATGGGTACAGTGATCCATAAGAGTTCCAATAGAGATCACTATCCCCCTACTGAGAATCCTAAGATACTGATATAATGCATGCTACTGTTATATGATTGTATGATTTTACCTCATCTAACCTATAATATCAGTAAAGTTTTGTTTACCAAGCGAAGTTAGCCCATCTTTTTTCGACTACCTTTTTCCCCAATGGTAAAACTGTCATTGGCAATAAAACTATAGGCCGAGAAACATTAAAACAAAGTAAATTTTTACTAAATTTGCATATCATGATGTTAGAACTCTTAAACTTGCTATCATTATTATTACCTTTAAAGCTGCAAGCTCAAGGCCCCAATAAAATAGCCCTACGCAGGATAAAACATATGTAAATAATAAACAATAAAAAACAAATAACAAAAAACTAAAACAAATTAAGATAAATAATCATGTAAAATAATAAGTAACAGGGTAAACTATGAATCTACTTATTTCAGCCTGTTAAAAGATGAAGCGCAACCCCCCCCCCCGCAAAAAAAAAAAAAAATTGCATCAAGTTACAGCTTTCTAAGTTTCCCAAATTCAACAATATAATTAATAAGGACTTATAAATCGTAACATAACGTGTAATAAGAGAGGGCGTTATTTTGGAAGGTAGATAATCCTTGGCCCTGATGAGAAATGGCAAAAATAGAAGCATAATCTTGAAGATATATACCCCAAGGCCAATGTCCCTCCAAAGAACACGCAAGGATTAGGAATCAACGTCAACAGTGCCATAAATCTTTGCAAAGGACATCAGTCACCCGTAATGACTGTTAAACCAAGCGAGGAAACGTATCCCTGACTTGATGTAGAAAAAAAGAATAAATAAATAAATAAAAGAATAAAAAAAAGAGGAAAATTTCGCTTGTATTAATAAAACATGTTTCTGATATACAACATAGGAGTGATAATTAACAATAGGTAATTAATAACTTTAAGTAAAAAAGAAATGGATAAAATAGCAGCCACATCATAATATTTCCCCTAGTCTTAATTTGGTAAGAAATAAATTAATAAATAAAGTTTTTGTTGGATCCTGAATGACAATCCTGCACCAAATGGGACAAATATTTGTTGTTGGGGTACATTGCCTGGATCTATCCCAACCACGGGCTCAGGAAAAAATATAACATCAGCATCATATATTACACTACGTTATATAAAACTATCATTCGTACCTAAACAGAACACTTGCATTCTTAAAAAAGGATAGGAACTTTCTTGGACTGTAAATGGTAACTAGATGACTAATGAATTTAAATAACATGAATTCTTCTAAAATCTAAACATTCTATATCGTCGATTCCCTTGAGTATTACTTGAAAACTGCAGCAGCAGACTGCTGATCGGATGGATTCCTGGTGCCTTTGGAAAACGTATATTAAAATGAATTCGATATCAGTGAATGACTTACTATATGAACGTATAAAAACATTTTATGTATCTATATACATACATATAGGTACTATACGCATTATCACGATCTAAAGTTTCTTCACCACTTTCTCTTCATTGTATATTAAGTCTAAGCTAGCGGTGAAGGACTGGCCAAGCGCATGCGCTCTCTCTCTCTCTCTCTCTCTCTCTCTCTCTCTCTCTCTCTCTCTCCTGTGACTGCTATTACTACTACAAATAGTCAGTTTGCAGTTCTTCGCCGCTTACGACTTCCTTACAATGCGAGTAGGGTAAAAAAAAATCCTTTGGATTGTGATAGTACATACATACATACATACATATATATATATATAACGCCTTCATCCCCTTACGATACTTGGGGTTGGCACCAGAAGCCAAGTCTTTAGGGTAAGACTTCTATCCATATCTTCAGCTTAATCATTTACAGGTGAGCGATAGGCCAGGAGCGATACATGACATACCAAACGTGAGCTAAGTGTTACCACTCGGCCACATGCCTACGATGACTGTAGTCTGACAAATCAACAAATAAGGATCTTAAACCAACTGGACCCGATTGGTCGATTTGAACATCGGCTCAATTCCCCAAAATACTGTGGCCTTCAAATTCCCATTCGGTAAACGAACGATTCCGGGTATTCTAAGGGATGGTTGTAGGTCCAGCAGTCCATGTTCCAGCAGGACTAGAGATAATCCTAATTCGGTATACTTATGACTAGTATTCCAAGTTTAAATTACCTTTAGAATGAAGGAATGAACTATGTTTGTGGATATGTATGCCTTTGTGTGCAAGTACAAAGTTCAGTTATGATTCTAATACAACAATTAATGTCATGAAAGTCCAAAGGCAATTATTGAACGTTCTACTTAATTGATGTCATTTCCAGCTAAACTCGGGAGCTCGAAATTGCCCAATCTTCCCCATGTAACAACCTCTCCCTCTATCTTGCTGGCTTCTCGTAGCATAAACATTTTCCTAACAACAACCTGATTGCGACATTTTATGCAATATTTATACGGACAACAATCGAACATTATTAAGAGCAACTGTGATTCATCTCACCTAAGATGCATTATATTATGATGACTTAAGAATAAGCGATTAAAGTGCAACCAATATATGCTAAATTGCCCAAACTGGACTAATTCATTCAATCGTTAATTCTGGACATTACATCTACCGTTTTATTTACGGGGGCCCGTGGAGATAAATAAACACAGCAATACACAATAAACCGGTTAAAGGGACAGGTGGATTTCAAAATGTAATTTGACGCAAAAAAAAAAAACTAATTATTGAAAACTACGGAAAACAAAGAAAGGAGGCTATTTAAAAAAATTTGTAAGTAAACTTTAAAAATGTCATTAATGAACATGGCAAATTGAGGACTGAATAACTTATAACATTGATATTTAAAAAACGACATGTGAAGGATGTTGCCGCGTTACCTGAACGAAAAGATACTCTCTCATCATATTGGAGAAAAGACCGAAATACTTGAAGAGAAATCTAATCTGCAAAATCGAAAATATTCGACATCTGACAGAGTATTTAAAGCCAATACAGTCAAGAAGCAAATTATATATATATATATATATATATATATATATATATATATATATATATATATATATATATATATATATATATATATACACACACAATCACACAGTACATATATACATAGTATAAACAGACTGATCAAACGAATGCTAAACTTCCTCCAAAAATGAGTACAGTGTATTAGAAGTATTGACAAAAAGAACACAATGCTTCCATATTTGTCTGAAAGGGTTTAAACAATACCAATCCTCCTACGCATTCATCTGAATTAAGTGAATATGTGAAAAAAGGGCGTGGTTGAATTTCATTAACACACAATACATAACTGGGAAGAAAAATATGTATAGAATTGGTCTTGAAGACTGAGCATATCCAAATTATCAACTTCCAGTTCAGAGACAGAGATATAGGGAAACCGTGTAAACGTCATACCAATTGGGCTTAGCCGCTATTATTTGAGAATACCATCGCCTTTGGAATTGATAATAGGCCTCCACTCCATTTACAGAACCTAAAGAATTCTAAAATATGGAAGGATACATCCAAACCTAACTGAACCTAGATGCAATGTTTGATATCTACATATTTTTTCTTTGCGCTTTGAACGCAAATCTTCAGAGAGTAACTTTACTTTATCCTGCCATATCCCTTGTTTAACCCATTGATTTTTTTAAAAGAACACATGAAATCACAGGCAACGTTATCGCAGTTTTCTCCTCCAATTATGTACAAGAAAAAAAATATGCCAAAATATACGACGAATAAACAGATTCTAGTCATTCGTCCAAGTACTCAATAAATTAAATATATTCAAAATTAGATTAGTTATAAATTATAGCCTGTGTCTTATGTGGCTCGTCACTTTCAAAATTCGTTCACTCATTATTAAAATCCAAACAAGTATTTACTAATGGCGAATCTTGTTCCTTAATTATGTGTACGGTGCTCATTTTTTTACATTTTGCTTTATATAGGATCCTCCAAAAAAATTATTGTTCCATCCTTGAACGGCAGTGAGGTGGCATTTTAAAAATTTACAAACAATCTATTGGAAATTCTACTCCACATACTGGTCATAATTTTATTTCACATTCATGTTGCATTGCCCTTTCACAGCTTGCTTGCCTCCAACAATACTGTAAACTTTTTCTCGCGTTGAACTTGGAGATTACCATTACGTTTCAATGTTACGCTGAGTTTTATTTTACCTTTTTAATAAAAGGTATATACTGTCTTCACTAAAAAAAACACTAATCTCAATGATATGCTAAAAACAGAAAAAACTGGAGCTTGGATGTCATCCCAGTTGTATCTTACTTCTAGGTTCTCTTACATCACAAGAATAGAATTACACTGCTAATAACTCAGTCTATCAAAATGCAATTTCGGGGTGAATGTAGTCCGTTGGGATGCATTGTAAGGTAGGAATGCAGTATTCAAGGGGAGGGGATCGCAGGGGAAGTAGCCCCATGTAGTTAAATAGGTAGGAATATGGTTCCTAAATTAGGTTAGGTGGTGTTCATGTGTCTGTTTCCCTTGTAAAATGTTTTTTTTTTTTTTTTTCACCCTGTCCCAACGAACTACAAAGGCTCCACATATATCACTGAAGGCTTGTGGAATCTAATGTAACGTTTTGTGAAAAATCTACAAGCAAATGTTCCTATTACATTCTAATCATACGATTTGATATGACGAATTTACTTGTATAGCATATCTCAATTTGACATATGAAATACCTTCAAAAACACATATTTTTACTTTATTCAATGGCCACAGCATATTTTACGTATAGCAGATTTAAAACAAATGATAATAAAGGTTTTAAGTGTATGACTTACAAAATACGGTCACCGAAAACTTTCAACTTTCCAAATTAATATGAAGTCTTGAGACTCTTTACGAAGTTGTTACAAGGTTTAATATGAGAGGCCCTTAAGGAGTCTTTCATTCAGTTGAACTCGAACTTCTTCACTAAATAATTTGTTTAAATTTTTCCTTCCAAATTTGGGTAGATACGAATGGCATATTACAAACTAGAGAGAGAGAGAGAGAGAGAGAGAGAGAGAGAGAGAGAGAGAGAGAGAGAGAGAGAGAGAGAGAGAGAGAGAGAGAGAGAGAGTTGAAAATTGATATACTGAAGCACAATTAACTAGAAGAACCTATTCATAAGAACTTTTGTTTCATTTTATCAAAAATTACAAATGACAAAATCTAGCTTCTACTTATGAATGCACACTAAATATTTATTTATCATAAATAAGCAGCCAAAGGAAATTGACAATAAGAGCATAGCTTCACTGTAGGATGGCGGTAATTTGTTCGCAGTTGATAGCAATAAACATTTTCACATACCATATAAAAATAAAGATCCCTTCTAAAAAAAAATCCTGAACACGCATCCAAAATATTATTTACAATAAGACCATAACTTCACTGTAAAAGATACCGGTAATTTGTTCTCAGTTGCTAGCAATAAAAATCTCAAAATGCCAAAATATAAAAATTCCTTCTAAAAATAATAATAATAATAATAATAATCGTTGGTAAAATCAGTTACATGAAATTTTTTAACAAAAGATTTTGCTTCCAGTTGCCATGCAATTGGAATTCTGAATCCATGCGCGACCAAAAGCTCTTAGGTCTGGAAGACCCTTCAGATGGCAATCTCGGTAAGCAGACAATAGGTCTCAAAAATTTCTGAAGTGGACTCGAGTTGTCCAAAAAGAAATCTGACTAAAAACAATATAAATAATTTTGTTACGCTAGTTCTCGTATATTCTATATTTCCTGCATTGATAGATTTCGTTATACTTCGAGATTATATTTTCCAGACATTATGGTTATATTTACAGGATTTATGATCTTCCCTAAATAGAATATCTCAAAGAACTTTTTTTTTAATGAAATAGGCACAACTAAGGAGGCTCGAAACCTTTAAAATTAAAAGAAAAAAAAATCTTCCATTTGATAATATACCTTTTTAAAATAAGGAAATAAAGGGAATATAGGAGACAGAATATTCTAAATAGTAGGAATATACGAAACAGTCTATTCTTCTAAATAACAGAAACATACGGAACAGAATACTTTTCTAATTGACAGGAATAACTTCTCAGCGATTACGAGAGAGAGAGAGAGAGAGAGAGAGAGAGAGAGAGAGAGAGAGAGAGAGAGAGAGAGAGAGAGAGAGAGAGAGAGAGAGAGAGAGAGCAGGAATGATTTCTCAGCAATTACGAGAGAGAACAGGAATGATTTCTCAGCGATTACGAGAGAGAGAGAGAGAGAGAGAGAGAGAGAGAGAGAGAGAGAGAGAGAGAGAGAGAGATCGTATATTCTTGCCAATTTATGCTACTAATCGAGATTCCCATCGAAAATGATACACCAGTATCGGTCTCAAGAGTAACTAGCGTGCTCTAAATTTAGTTAACACCGTCAGAGTTATAAATAACTGAACTTTCTAATTTTCATTGCAAAAATATTTTCATATGTACAACAATACACTTTAAACATTTAAATAATAGATAAGGTATCATAAAAAGTTTTAGGAGGAACAACATTTGTTAATAAAAACAACTCCGCTCAAAGCAATTAGTTATTTTTCTATGTACTTGAAAACACTGCATTTGATAACAAAGATAATATCTTATTTAAAATAATAGACATATACTATTATTTATTACAACGTTCATCTGTACCAACCACGATTGTATCAATTCGTTAGAGTGACAGAAAGAGAAAAATCCACTGTCCTGGAGTCTGAGAACTTAATCTACTAGAATCGAGTCGATAAATCAAAAGCAGACGATGATTGCAGCGCAACGTCAACCTATAAATCACTGGAAAATGACATGAAATTATTTAAAGGGTTTCTTGTCTTAAAGATTATTTCTAATTTCAAATACACACACACACACACACACACACATATATATATATATATATATATATATATATATATACATATATATATATATATATATATATATATATATATATATTATATATGTGAGTGTGTGGCACACAATGTATGTATGTATGTGTATATATATATATATATATATATATATATATATATATTATTGTATATACTGTATGTATATGTATGTTAGGTAGATAGATATAACATTACTATTTCAGAGAATTCACACACATCATACATGCAAATATACTATCACTTATATGTTTTCAGTGTAGGGTATTTAAGGAGATTAATAATCTTTTTAAGAGGCCTTCAAAGATGAGATGGTCCCTTCGAAAACATTGTGAAACACCCCCCCCCCCTTTTTTTTTTAATCAAAACCACAAATATGACAAGCTCAGTATGACTGATACATAGCGATATTTTTTTTTTATAAATAAACGAAAGGAGCAATTTTCAGGAAAAGAAATGGAAGCCCTTCGGTATCGCATAATTAGTGTTAATAGTTTGCAATCAAAAACCTTAAAAGTGAAAATGAATTACTATGACCCTCCGTGTGGCATATGAACATGTTATTCAGCTAAAATCCACAAAGAATAACAATTAGACTTTGTAGTAAACCCATTGATCTTTACAACTCAAAATTGTATCATGGGAAGAGTGGTAACAATAACTTTCACTGCGTCAGATTTTAGAACTCAATAGTTGTACAAGATTACTCCTAATTGTCTCGTTTTAACGTGCAATGTGAACTATTAACTAAGAGGTATCAATTCTTAAATTAATCTTCGGATATAAAAGGAATACAAGATCTAGATTGAAATCAATCTGATTTAAATAATTATATCGGAAATTGTATTACTCGTGAAACGTTAATATAAACTGAGGCTACGTACATCATTAAAATTGTTCAAAGTTTAATAAGAGAATGGCTTTAACCAGGGAATATTTCAAGATAAGGACGTTGGACTGGAAGGTCCATTAGAGACATACTACATATGTCATTTTGTCGCCATTTATATAATTATGCTGCTGATGAATGAGTTTATTATCGGTGTTCATTATTAGTTGTATTAGTTAACGAAAATTACACACAAACGCACTATATATATGTGTGTGTGTGTGTATATATATATATATATATATATATATATATATATATATATATATATATATATATATATGTGTGTGTGTGTGTGTGTGTGTGTGTGTGTGTGTGTGTGTGTGTGTGTATGTATCATATCACAAAAAAAAATATAGATATTCTAACACTATACGTCCAAATCCATAACTTTTTCCTTGAAAATTATATTTGCCAATACTTTTGAAAAATAAATTCCACACCAGTATTCAAGCTTCTTAACTTCTTAAACAATATACGTGACCCAGAATAGATCCAAAAGCAATGGAAACATCTAACATTTTTAGATAAGAGAAATTTAAAATTCTCTTTGGTGCAAACGAACAGATTTATACACAATCATATTTAAAAAGAATTGCAATGTTCCGAAATGAAAATCAAATCCCGAAATTAGGAGTAAGTTAAAAGTATTAAAAATTTATGAGCTATTCCAATTAGAGGGCATTAGCAAGGATTAAGACATTCAAACCCAACTTGTGGAAGATTAGTAAAGGTGGTATAGCAGTTTTCCTCCCTGTATTTGTTTTGTATTTAAACCATGAAGGTAAAAATACTAATAAGAGATGAAATGCGCGACTTAAAGCTACAATGAAGGAAAAGAATAACTTAGCATTTATTTTCAGAATTAAGCAATAATAAAATTGCGCAACTAGGGTTACAAAGAATTATAAATCATTAAAATCAATGCACATTGACACGAAAAGAAGACTGTGAGGATGAAAAGAGAAACATAAGAACGACTTTCAAGAAAGACCCTAGTATCCAAGGACAAGAATTTTTGACAACTATAAGTATAAAATGGATTTGATGGGAGATAATACTTTTAAGAAACACAATGAAGTGGAATACCTAAAGTTCCATGTAAATCATGCTGTCGATGAAATGATAACGTAAATACAATAAGAGAACCTTATCAAAGCAATATCTTTATCCCAAAGATAAGGTAAGTTTACTTTGCAAAGAGAACTAAAAATAAGAATATTAGTTCCACTAAGAGCATTCAACTTATTACCCCTCCTGCTCATAATAACGCAAAAAAAAAAAAAAAAAAAAAAAAAAAAAAAAAAAAAAAAAAAAAAAGCAACACACATGGTAAACTTTACTACACCCTTTAAGGATCAAAATAAGTAAACCTGAATGTTGAGGGAGTTACTGTTGTTGCCTTCGCCAAAATCGAAGATTTTGCTAAGGGTATTTACTCAACCCGGTTGATTTGTTTATTGATTTATTTGTGAGAAACTTTACACAAAAAAACTACTGTATCGATTTTGACCAAACTTAGTAATCCTGTTGGGTATGACCCAAGGATGAATCTGTCACATTTTGCATTAAGAACATGTGCACAGCAGGAAATAATCGCAATGTTAAGTAAATGGCAAATATTTTGTTTGTTTGTGAACAACATTAAACAAAACTACGATACCAATTACAACGAAATTTCGTGGACATGTAGGGTATGACCCTCTTTATCGAGTGTCCCACTAGTTATTACTGTAAAAAGGATACCACAGATACGTAGCTGACGATAAGGCAATATAACAACTGACTTCTATGACCTTGACTTTTGACACTTTTAAAAGTTAAATTCAGATCAGTCTCCTTAAAGTTATGGAATTACTGTTGCAACTTATTAATATTAAAGGAATATCATTAATGTATAAGTAGCTATTAAACATTTATATCATCCTTAACCTTTGAACTTTAATAGTGAAATTAATTAACATAATTATAGAAGTAGTTCTATGATAATTTGTAAATAACACAGGCTACCCCTTTACATGAAGTTGTCTTTGAAGTATTTAAACCACTGAAAGAAAAAAAATTTACCTTGACGACAACCTTTGAAGGTATAGTTGGTGACTGGCTAATTAGAAATTAACGTTAAGACAGAAACGTAAAATGAATAACACGAATATGTAATTAGTTATGAAACATCAAAATTGGTAAAAATCTTTAACCTTGAATTTTGAGTCAAACGTGATAACATTGGAACTCAATGCTGTAATTTGTCAAAGTAAGGATAAGGATATTATAAGTAGCCGACTAGGTATATAGGACGGCTAAAATCCTACTTTTGATCTTTAAAGGTCTCAGTCGAACTTAATCAACTTTATTTCTAGGAAACCAGTATTAAAGGTATAACTTATAAATGAAACCAAGTTCTCATAAATTTGCCCATAACAGTGACATTCGAACCAGCATCGGTATCCTCACTATCTCACTTATGCAGAACATCAATTTACTGAAACTTCAAATAGGTCTACATATTTTAGCCTACAAACTGAACTTATTTCCTTTCCTAATTGGACTATTTTTCCCTATAGGACTCCTTTGGCATAGCATTCTGCTTTTGCAACTAAGGTTGTAGTCCAGCTTGTAATAATAATAATAATAATAATAATAATAATTGTGTTAACGATTAGTTTACCAACGTCTACAAAATGTAAACTGCCCAATAGATACATAGAATAAACTGCACAGGCAGTTCGAAGCTGTACAAAATTAAAGCAATAATTGAAGTTTCCATGTCTCGCTTCAAAATCAAATACGTGAACGGTCCCATACGTTCATTAAACAAGTGTAGTTCGGATCTATGAATACTATTTTACTCAAAGTAATAGGAGGGATATAAGTTTACACGAAGCTAGAAAAACACGAATATATTTCAGCATTGAGATTGAAGATAAACAATCGAAAATGAATAATCGAAGTGGAGTATGATACTAGAATACTATCTTCCAGAATACAATATACCGAAAATTTTAATCACCGATGTCTGAAGAGTAGGTCAATCGAATATGTTTTAAATCATTACCGTAGTAAAATTTAGTTTCGTGTCTAAAACTCTGCGGGGAGAAAACGAAAGTTTTCATGAGCATTACACTCATTTTCACATACCAAGAATATGTTGTTGTTACGTGACACGACAACTTAAAACATATTTTCAAGTTTTAGTCTCGCCTGAAACAATGTGCTTTCTTCACGCGACCAGCTTTAGTTCGTTGCATTCGTGAATTCTTTCTTTCTTTTCAAATTATTTTTTCAGAGCCTTAAAGCAGTTTATTCTAACTTGAGAATTGGTTATTATTTAGAGCTAGTGTACACAACCCATCAAAAATTAAGACTTATTATTTAGTTAGATATGCAAACGTGCCCTCCTCCTATCCTAACTACAACCCCTCTCACCAAGGTAAGACTAGTTCCTCTCCTCCCTACCCGAGATACCGTATAGTTATACGTCTGGCAAAGTCGCTGATCGTGACCGAAGTATATATATATATATATATATATATATATATATATATATATATATATATATATATATATATATATATATATATAGATAGCCAGAAACCTGCTCTTTATCATATAGGGGAGACTAACTATTAATGCAGTAATTAACACATTTCTACGGATTTTCAAATGCCTAAAATATTGTCCTGTTACTAACTTGGAATTCATATTTTTGAATGATGCAATGAACGAAACATAGTGTTCGTAAACATAAAATACACGATGTTCAAATAAAAGAAAAATGATAACAAACAAAATCATCCAATCGTCCCCTTTACCTTCAGCAGCCCTGAACTGGTGCCGATGCATGACACTCGATGCAAAATAGGAATGAAATGCCTCCAGGCAACGTTGCATGTACTGTACTCGGGTATTGATGAATTTCTCTCTCTCTCTCTCTCTCTCTCTCTCTCTCTCTCTCTCTCTCTCTCTCTCTCTCTCTCTGAAAACTGGATTTTATCGGGCTTAAAATCTTCATCTCCCTCTACGCTGATGGGAGATTTGTTTTCACTCGTTTTCATTACAGCATCTATCCATAAAAATCTGCAATGTAACCCATGAGTGTATTTCCCCCGAATTTAACGAATAAAAATGAAAAATCTGGCAGCTATGATTATGCTAATAATTACTTCATACGTTCCTCAAAAAATACTAAACACGTTTTACATCTGTATCAAATCTTTGTTTTCTTATCGTACGCCTACTGTTGACGCAATCTGTCAAATACAATCAAACAAAAGGAGAGTGCAAAAAAACAATATCATGAGACAGATAATGAGGGGGAAGGGGGAGCATCAGGATCTTAGTCAGGTGTTCGTCTCAGAAATAACAAAAGACTTTTGTTACGTTTCCTGGGGAGAAAAAAAGGAAAATCGACAGTTTCTCGTGGAATAGTCGTCTTATTCATTCTCATATTCGTTGAAACAGACGGATCAATATGACTTTATTTAGACTGCAGGTTTTCCCGATACGGAGGATATCAAGACAGTGTAACTCAGAGAGAGAGAGAGAGAGAGAGAGAGAGAGAGAGAGAGAGAGAGAGAGAGAGAGAGAGAGAGAGAGAGAGAGAGAGAGAGAGAGAGAGAGAGAATGTTCGAAGCTGTAAAATCGTTTATTCGTTTAGAGCAGATTCCTGTTATGGAATACCCTCATAGCAGTTATTTACCCTTAATTATCAAATATCCACGGGTCTAACGTTTATACGACCACTGCAGCCATTAACTGTGGCAGTTGGTAGTAATCATACCAAAATCAAAAGCCTTTGAACACAAGCACACCATGTAATACATGAAGCCCACATGGGTAGAATTAATAAAAAATAAATACATGAAGGTTGTTATCTACAAAGTAAATACTCCTGATGTGCCTAGTCAGTTGGATAGTCGTAATTTACTAATTGACTCACATGCATTTATATACAACAATAAATGCAGCCCTTTCTAGTCCATGGCAGGACATGTCAATTTATGTAGGGTGTTTTCGCAGCTTTCATCGCCACGCTTGCCAGTGATGGTGGGAGATTTCCATTTGATCGCTCACAGAAAATCAACCTAGTTTGGTGGTCCTGACTAGTACATCTTTGCTGATCATGGAGATACACAAACCCTTACACCAAGTTAAGGTATCCCCCCCCCACACGCACGCACGCACATATGTATGTATATATATATATATATATATATAGATACATAGATAGTATGTGTGTATGTGATATTAAAAACATACAAGTCAGTTGGTGGTGAAGTTTTGGGACATTCAGTTACAAAGAGAAAACCATGGATATCAAATGATACTAGGGATACTATAAAAAGGACATAAAACACAAAAATTGATTGTTGAAAGTTTTCGAGGAAGAATGAAAGTTACAAGGTAGATCATGCTAAGTATCACAGTATTATAGCGAGGTTAAAAGAAAAGTTAACAATGACTGGAGAGAATATTTAGAAAGGAAAGCAGATGAGGCTGACAAAGCTATAAATTCAGAGAGTGGCTATGGTGTAAGAATTGCTCATAGAATTATTAATGAAATCTCGACTGGAGCAAAGAAGAAGAAGCATATACCAATCAAAAAGAGATGGATCTGTTATAACAACAGAAAATTAAGAAAGGCAACGTTGGATGGAACATTTTAGTGAAGTCATGAATAGGAGATATGAAGGGAATAATTTGATTGATATACCTGAAGCTGAGGAAGACCTTGATGGGCCCATGAATGACTTCGGTGTGTTTGAAGTCGAAGCTACCATTAAAAAACTAAAGAGATGGAAAGCCCCTGGATACGATGGAATAACTGCTGAGGTGATATTGGCCAAAAAATTAAGTGACTCCCAGACCACTTACTTGCAAGATTATTTTGTTGAATATGGCGTGGAGAGGAAAAACCTGATGAATGGGAGCTAGGAGTGTTAGTATAAAAAAAAAAAAAAAAAAAATCTGACTGATTGCAATAATTACGGAGACATCACCTAAGTCAGTTGTCATGAAAATATATAGTATGCTCATTCTAAAGAGACTAGTGAGTATGATTGATGAAAAGCTGAGAGGTGAATAAGCAGCATTTAGTAAAGGCACAAGTTGTACTGACCAAATTTTCATTTTAAGACATGTTGTACAGCAACGTGTAGAATATAGAAATAAAATACACTTTTGATGGCATTTGCGGACTATGTAAAAGACTGATAGCGGGCACCGGACAATTTTGTGGAGAGTCCTGCGATATTATGGGGTTCCTCTTAAATATGTAAATTTTATTAACTCTGTGCATGAGCATAGAAAGTGGAAATTTAATGGAAGTGGAGTATCATATTATATATATATATATATATATATATATATATATATATATATATATATATATATATATATATATGTGTGTGTGTGTGTGTGTGTGTGTGTGCGCGCGCACGAGCGTGTATTATCTCTGGGTTAAAGGGCACTCATGAATGGCACTCAAGTAGGACAATGCCCTAGAGACTGACTATATACATATGATCAGCGCCCAAGCCACCTCTCCATCCAAACTGGGACCAGGGAGGGCTAGGCAATGGCTGCTGATGAGTCAGCAGATAAACCTATAGGCTCCATCAAAACCCCCATCCTTAGCTCACAAGGATACTGAGGTTGCAGAGACCAAAGGAACTAATGATCTTAAGCGGGACTCTCAACCCCAGTCTATCAATCACCAGGCAAGAACGTTATCAACAGGCCACCACAGCGTCAAATTTATCCATTAGCAGTTTCCCAGTATCAACATAGACAGCAAAGGTTAGCTATGTTTAACGTTGGCATTAAAGTCTTATTACGCAGCAGTACCTCAAATGGTTTCGTCAAAGACTCCTCATTCATGAACCGAGTTCAATCCCTGTCTAGGAACCTTATTTCGATAAGAATGTGTACAACTGGGTTTAAATCAACACTCCTAGCTTCCACTCCACAAGGTAGCAATTCCATATTCATGTTCTTTTTGTGTGTATAACCTTTGTCACCCTTTAAATCTTTCGGGTTTTCGTTATGTACAAAGTATTTTTGGTGGTCAACCAAAACAGTACTGACAATGTACAGTATTGCTCGAGTTAATTGCTTGTAGAACAGCTCCATTAACCAATCATATTACGATCTTCATTATCACACACACACACACTATATATATATATATATATATATATATATATATATATATATATATATATATATATACACATATATATATATATATATATATATATATATATATAGAGAGAGAGAGAGAGAGAGAGAGAGAGAGAGAGAGAGAGAGAGAGAGAGAGAGAGAGAGTAGAACGGTGATGTAACAACAGTGGTAGGGAAAAGCGGAAAACTATTATTGAAGCCCGTTTTCTATGCCTTTACTACACTATCCAAACCCGACCGAGCGACAACAGTTCTAGTGAAATCGAAGTCATATGTTTACATATACACACACGTGTGTGTGTGTATATATATATATATATATATATATATATATATATATATATATATATATAGATATATATATATATATATATACATATAAACTCACATTTATATACACAATTATACACACTATGAGCTTGTGTGAGGATAAAAATCACAACAGATAATACCTGAAAAGCAATTATATAGAGAGAATAAAGATGGAAGATATTTTTTTCTGGGTTAACGACTTAACGGAAAAGTATATAGCTAGAGTAGTATGCAACCTTTACGTAACTTATGCATTATATATATACATATATATATTAGTGTATATATCAAATATGAAATCACAATTAACTAAACTTCCCATATAGCATACAAGATGAGTATACACCATTATATTCACGTTACCAAACTAAAACTATATTAGATGAAATCCGTTATGACTGGAACCTTATTTGTGTATATATTACCTTTGGCATTCGCAGAAATACATCACTTTTAAAATAAAATGAATCGACGTAAGGACACTAAAACTTATTTAGAAGCAATAATAATTGCTCAATCTTTAAAACAGTCACAAACCATCTAACGTTCTATACAATGGGCATCTGGTCTTTAAATGTTGAGGAATCCGAGTAGTTGTCATGCCATAATTTGTTAACGGCTTGTTTTGGT
>NC_090768.1:5319933-5322433 GCF_036898095.1 Palaemon carinicauda
TTCCTTTCCTCACTGGGCCATTATCCCTATCGGAGCCCTTAGGCTTATAGCATCCAGATTTTCCAGCTAGGGTTGCAGCTTAACTAAAAATAATAAGACACACTTTCAATAGTCAACACTAAAACCAGAAATATACTATAGTACCCAACACTCGATAATTCTCACTGAGAAAAAGTCAAAATTTAAAAAAATAATTCGTATTTTTCCTAACTATACAAACCCGAGTGCTTTGTAAGGATTATGATTTCAGTAAAGCTGGAAACTTGGCTTTTAAAATGGTTTCCGAGGTCAAATCCCAATTTGCATTAGATTAAGTGAAACGAACCTTTCCAAAAAAAAAATTCATTGAAAGCATAAACGATTGCTTTAAGTTCTAAACAACACCATCTCAGAATTTAAAATCTAGGTAGATACACATTGAGTGACACAGTAGGACTAATAGAACAAAAAGTGTAACCGTTTCTAGTACACTGCAGGACAAAGGCCTCAGACATGTTATTCATGTAGTCTGGGTATTGGACAGTTTTCTTCACCACGTTGGCCACTGCGGATTGATAATAGAGGAAGATTTTTTGTCCGATCGCTTACAGCAAACCAACCTAGTATGGGTGGTCCTGATTAGTACAGCTCTGTCCAACATGGCGATACATGAACCCTTTCACCACGTTAAGGTATCCCCACTCAGAAAAGGTTAATACATGAGTCAATAAAGAATTCCTATCGCATTGTATCGGATAAGGGTCGATTAACATTCTGTTATTTTCACGCTGAAACCCCGTAGTTTCCCAATGTTAACGCGCAATCTTTGGGAAGAAAAATATATATTCCATAATCCTGCCAAATCCTAGCAGCCCACGGTCGGAGAAAAACAAGTTGAATTGGCTCAATTTATGGCATTCTTGAAGCGTAGGAGCAATAAACACCATTAAAACGGGAATGCGATATGCTGCGCTTCTGAACAAGTGGCTCCTCCCAGTGTTTGCTCAGCGAGATTCCAGATCATGGAAGCATATGATTTACTTCCAGCCGCGTTTATAGCCGACCCTCCACTGCCAACCTTCCACTGGCTCTGTCCCTTTCATCTCCCTCCACGTAAAAGTTGGATTTGAAATCCACGGCGATCGTTTGTTTGCTCTCTTAGAATGAAGTTTATTTTTTTAGTCCCTTTTGTGACACATTGGTATTACTCTGCCATATGCTTTGCAGAGAATGGTTGTCATCATCTCGTAGCTTCGTGCTGGATAAGTTTGTGTGTACAGAAGTATGCTATATTTTACAATAAATTGTCTGCATATATAGTATTTTTCGTAATAAACTGTCTGTATGTATAACATTTTTCGTAATAAACTGTCTGTATGTATAATATTTTTCATAATAAATTGCCTCTGTGTATAGTATTTTTCGTAATAAACTGTCTGTATGTATAATATTTTTCATAATAAATTGTCTGCATGTATAGTATTTTTCGTAATAAAGTGTCTGTATGCATAGTATTATTCATAATAAATTGTCTGTATGTACAGTATTTTAAATAAATTGTCAGTATATATAGTATTTTTTCCTAAAAAAAATATGTATGTATAGTGTTTTCATAATAACTTGTCTGTATGTATAGTGTTTTCATAATAACTTGTCTGTATGTATAGTGTTTTCATAATAACTTGTCTGTATGTATAGTATTTTTCATAAGAAATTCTGTATATATAGTATTTTTCATAATATATTGTTTGTATGTATAGTATTTTTCATAACAAATTGTCTGTATGTATAGTATTTTTTCATACTAAATAAGAATGCAAAGCAAGAGGAACCATCATGATGTGATTCTTCAAGAGCTTATAAGATGATGCATTAATGAACATAAGAAAAGCTTCCTGTAAAAGGCAATTTTTTCAGAAAAAAAAAAAATTCATGCTCTTGGAAGCATGAGGTAGAATTTAAGAGGGTAAGACCATGCAATTTTAGTATTTACCTACAAATGAAACAATATTAACATTCTCTCTCTCTCTCTCTCTCTCTCTCTCTCTCTCTCTCTCTCTCTCTCTCTCTCTCTCTCTCTCTCTCTTAATGGGAGCATGAGGTACAGTTTAAATGGGTAATATCCTGCAATTTTAGTCTTTACTTACAATTGAATCAATATCAACATCTCTCTCTCTCTCTCTCTCTCTCTCTCTCTCTCTCTCTCTCTCTCTCTCTCAAACATACGCACATTCGTGTATTAAATTCACTTATGAACATAAACAACATAATTGAAGGTTTACAAAGACACAAGTGCTATTCAATTTCTGCACAAATGCAAGTCTATGGAAAATATTTCATAGAAACTAGCCAAAGTATTCAGGATAACAAAAGAGTTGGTATTGGCGGAGCTAAAGTGTGAAAAAGAAACAAACACTCTAAAACATGACAAAAGGGTAAAACCCCACGCACAAACATGCATACATACGCATATGTTTGTATGCCTTTATGAATATGAAAATACTTTCATCTTCTTTCAACA
>NC_090768.1:5327433-5339933 GCF_036898095.1 Palaemon carinicauda
AACAGGTATTCACGTTTCCAACGGGCCTAGAACTGCTCGGCCATATGCTGCACCTGCTTCCATCTCTGCTTAGAGTGGCTACCTATTGCAATGTCGTAGCCTACAGGCGAATCTCCCATGTTTAAAAGCTTGTTCAGTGTGAGTGGAGCTGGGTCTCTACTGTCTGAGGTGACGACGGTAGGGGGCCTACTGTTAATCGTTGCCTCCACTTCACAAAAGAGTGTGCATAGCCCTTCATAATCCAATTGCTGTGTCCCCAAGACTATATCTAGGACCCTCCTCACGGTAACTATCAACCGTTCCCATGCTCCTCCAAAATGTGAGGTGCCGGGAGGATTGAAAATAAATTCCACCCCACACCGGAGCAACTCATTTCACACCTTGTTCCCTGCCAAGAACTCGTAACTGGAGTCGAGAGCTTTCCACGATCCCACAATATTAGTGCTGCAGTCGCATCCAACTGTCTTGACCTGACCACGACGAGCCAAAAACCTCCTGAAGGCACTAATGAATGAGTCTGATGTGGGATTTGAGGCTACCTCCAAGTGTATGGCCCTCATGTTCAAGCAAGTGAATATATCTCCCCATTACTTCATTTGTGCTCTGCCACGCTTTACAAAGAATGGCCCAAAAAGGTCCACCCCGGTGCGATAAAATGGGGGTTTCCCCGACTCCACGCGATTAGGTGGTAGATCGGCCATTAGCTGCTCGATAACTTTTCCATGTGCCCTGCGACACCTGATGCATCTGCTCAGCACGTGCTGCACTGCTGCGTTGCCATTAACTACCCAAAATTTCTCCCTCATCAGACTCAGAACATGCATTGCACCCATATGGTTAGAATGCTCATGATAATACTGGATCACCATGTCTGTCAAGTGGCCCTTATACGGCAAAATAATTGGATGCCTTTCGCTCGGAGAGATATTTGCCAAAGATAACCTACCTCCAATGCACAAAAGCCCATTTCTCAGGATTGGTTTCAACCTTTTTAGGGAGCTAGAAACCCTAATAGTACCTCCCTTCTCAAGGCACTCTATCTCTATCTCGTAATCAACACGCTGTGTTACCTGCACTACCACAGTCTCTGCCAAGCTAATAACTTCGGTGGACAAATGTATATCTAGCTCGCTAAGCAGCTGCCTATGTTTATAAATAATGTACCTAGCAAATAGTAACAACCAACCGAAAGCTCTAAGGAGCTTGATCCACCTGGAATAGTGGTGGATGATTTTATGCAAACCTGTTTGCCTGATATCCAACCCAATCCTGTAACTAATTATTTGGTAGCCTCTAGTTCCGGTGGGTCCTACCTCACGCTTAACTTCTAATCCTTCCACGCCATCTGACATTTGAGCTGGCTCTGTTGGCCAAAAACACTCGTCCTTTACCAGAAACTCCGGCCCTTTTCTCCACCTTTTGGACTGCTTGAAACATGTTGCATCGTCTGCTGGGTTTCACTCAGAGTTAACATATCTCCACTCTTTCTGATCACTGCCCTCCCTTATCATAGAAACACGATTTGCCACAAATGTCTGGTATCTGGCTTGATCATTCCTAATATATCGCAAGACAGTTGTTGATTCGGTCCAATGATAGACCCCATCTACCCTGAAATCTATCATGGTCAGAATAGTGCTTCCGAGTCTTACGGCCAGTACCGCTGCACTAAGCTCTAGGCGGGGCACTGAAACATACTTCAATGGTGCTACCCTTGCCTTCCCCATGATGAATCTGCAAGATACATTTCCCCACGGATCCGAGACCCGCAAGTATGCCACTACTCCTAAATCCATGATGCTTGCATCTGAGAACAAATGCAACTATACTAGGGTGGCTGAATCCCATGGAATAACCTTCAGGCTTCTTGGCACACTTATCCCGCTGGTCTGGCTCAGCTTCTTTGCCCACGCCTTGATGCGGTCTGTAGTGTCAGAGTCCAATTCCATGTCCCAGGATATTTTTAATCGGCAGAGGTCCTGCATGATGACCCTATCCTCGATTAAAACTGGCGCCAATATACCGAGCGGGTCATAAATCGAGGCTATAGCTGACAACAAGTCACGCTTAGTCCTTGGAACTGAAAATAGCTCTGCCCGGACACCCAATTCATCAGTGGCCAAGTCCCACTGTACTCCCAAAGCCTTTGTCTTATGTGACTCTGATCCATCTATAAGCTCTGAGGTGCCCCTACTATACCAGTCCCTCGGGATGGATGACATAACCTCCACACAAGGGCTACTGAACTTGGTCAATGTAAATCCCCCTTTTTTACAGAGCTCCTTAACCTCTGACAAATTGACTAACAGTGCATCTTTGCGATCCTCGGCTCTCAAGCAGTCGTCTACATAGAAGTTATTGGCAACTGTGAACCGTACTCCCTCTGAGAATTCATTCCAAAAATCGCTTGCTGTCTGCTTCAGCACGAAGTTTGCAATGCTCGATGAAGAACAGGACCCGAACAGATGGACTGCCATTCTCCACTCTTTGGGTTCCTCGTCAAGACTATTTTCCCACCAAAAGAACCTGAGGTAGTCCCGCTGATGCTCTGGTACCCGTACCTGATAGAACATAGTATTTATATCTCCTGTATAGGCAAATAGACCTCCCCTAAACTTTACCAGCACACCCAGCAAAGACTTCATCATATCAGGTCCCTGCAATAGTAGGTCGTTCAATGATATACCCTCCACCTTGCTTGCACAGTCAAATACAACACGGACCTTGTCTGGCTTGTCTGGATGTTGCACACCAAAATGAGGAATATACCACACATTTCCCGAGCTGGCTGTGGTCACTTGCTCAGCATAGCCTTTCTGTTGCCTCTCTGTCATGAAGGCACTACACTGCTTAGCGTAGTTGCCATCCTTCACTAGCTTCTTACGAAGCCTGTGCATACGGCGCAATGCGATGTCCCTTGTTTCTGGCAAGGGTCCATGATTGTCATGCAGAGGCCATGGCACCTCGTAACTTCCTCCTACAGTTCTAACCCCTTTCTCTATTGCCTCTAGCCATTTCCTGTCCTCTGCAGACATTTCCCTTCTGTTAGATGCAACATCGTCATACTCGCGATTATAACTTTCAACCAGCATGCGGTCTAACTCAAGGCGCTTGCTTGTCACTTTGGATCCTATTGACATGCTCTTGACACCCTTTGTCCTTTGCCCCACATACTACCCAGCCCAATAATGTTCGTATGGCATGTGGTTCATGGAGGCGTGTTGAGTTGATAACTTCCCTTGGCTTGAGCAAGTGAGGAACATTGTCCCAATTAATAAACCCACCTCAGCATCTACATCTGGGATGTAAATCTCTCGAAAGTGTGGCCAGCGTTCCAGATCTCCAGCCCTGACCACATCACGCTCATCAATTGGTATGCGAGAGGCACTTAACACCAGAGGGAGTGTAATGCAAGTCTTGCCCTCATAGTCCAATACTGACAATCCCGAGACTAGGCTGCATGCAACTTCCCCTATTCCGTTGATGGTTTCAACATTCACCTTAACGTCCTGCCTCTCAGTGCAGCCTAGGGTCTGCATTGAAGCTTCCGAGACAAAGCATGTGGAACTCCCATTGTCCAAGAAAGCCTTCGTCAAAACCTCCCTTCCTTCCCTTAACCTAATCCTTATTGGCACAACTAACATCCCTGTACTAATGCTACCCCCTCTAACTGCCCTGAACATAGCAATTTTGTCATGTGTACCTTCCTCCTGAACCACTAAGGCCCTATTTTAGCGCTCAGATCCTACCACTTCTACTTCCTAGTGTCGATGCAACAGAGTTGGATGATTTCCATTACATATGTTACAACTTTTCCTGTTTCTGCAATACTGAGACCTATGACCACTTGTCAGACAGCCAAAACAGAGCCCCAACTCCCTTATGGCTCCCAGTTTTTCCTCGGGTCCCAATTGAGATATTTGGTGGCATTCATCCACCATATGGGGTCCTGTACAGTACCAACGTGAAAGCAGGGCAATTTTGTTACATGAAACTTTCCTAGCCTTAGTTAAACACTCGGCCTTACTTGGTGCTTTTCCTTCTCCTAACTGAGGGGTGTCTTCCCTTCTGCCCTTCTCAAATAGGTGGCGCCCAAATAAAGGATTTTTCAAGACCCTAGCCTCCCCTTCAATAAAACTAACCAAATCATCAAACAACACAGTCCTCTTTTTTTCACTTATAATCTTATCAGCAACTCTACACCATCGATCCCGCACACTAGAGGGGAACTTGTTAAGGATTAACCTCATTGTTTTTGGATTTTGTAATTCGGTGATGCCATAAGGGACGCACGAAATTGCATTTCTGCAGGTTTTAAGTGCCACCAAGTACTCGTCATACTCTTCCGCGTTGTTTTCCCTTATATCTTTCCATTTAATGATCTTATCCACAAACGCGGTACCGCGGCTATGTGTTCAAGGTTACCATATCGCTCCTCCAGCAACTTCCTTGCCTGCTTATAGCCCTCTGAAGCTTCTAAGTGGAGGCAAGCTGCCACTATCTCATTTGGCTTGCCTGTCGTGTATAAATCCAGATACCTCAGCCTTTCCTTATCATTCGTCAACTGGCTACTACAGACATCATCAAATGAGCGGATGAACCTAAAATACTTTGTATGATCCCCATCAAACTTAGGTATATCCTGCTTGGGCATTAAGCTTTTAAGGCTGCAAGAGATTAATGCCTGCATGACTTCCTTATTGCTCAAGTCCCCTTGGTCACTCCCGCCCAAGCTACGGTATCCACCTAACCTAATCTCGGGCGCTTCTGTATTCAAACGCATGGGTCTCTCACTCCCACTTACATCAGGGTTTGTGTGCTCCCTTATCCTAGGGATGTGAGTTATTTCTCTATCATTTTCCTTAAAATCTTGTAAAACCTTCTCCTCTGCCTCCACTTCAGCTAACTCTGCCTCTAAACTGAGCTTCTCCCTCTTAGACCTTAGCGCTGCTTCCTCTCGCTCTGTATCTTATTCATCATCAGTAATTTTGCTGCCAACCTGGCTCTAGAAGCGGCTAATAATACACGCCTGCTCCCAGTAGAACTCGCGCACGACCGTTGAGATCTCCCTGAAGCTACAGATTGCCCACCAATGACTGATGCGCCATCCCCCAAATTTAAATGTCCTTCCTCTTCCGTGGGCTCCTCAGTGCACTCGCCTACCTTGTGGCCCTGATTACTCCACTATCCTGCCTAACCTTAAGTCCCTGCAAAAACTCCTGTACCTCTACATCATCCTTCTCTAGGGCTTCACTTAGACGCTGACACAATTCAGACTTGTTCCCTCCCTTTGGGAGGCCTCTGGCTTCCAATTCCTCTCTCAGTTGCGCAACCTTTAAAGTCTCCATTTTCCTAGGCTCCGTTCTGGCCCTCCCTATGAGCTAACAAAATTCCCCAGTTGAATCGTAGCTGACCTAACCAATGAGTGGCCGAGAACCTGCACTACTTAATTAAGACCACTACCAGTACCTATGTTGCGACTTCATAAAGATCCTCCAAGCCTAGAGAGCAATCCCTAAATGTATCAATGTCTCGTATCCCAGTCCTCAACCTGAAATAACTCCTACCAGAAATAACTCCTACCTGAAACAGCCCAGCCTCTACCTGAAAGAACTCCTACGTGAAAGAACTCCTACTTGAAATAACCCAGCATCTATCTGTAATAGCCTGCCCTCTATTGAAAGAACTCCTACTTGAAATAGGTCACCTTCTTTCTGGAAGAACTCCTACCTGAAATAACTTGTAAATAACTCCTATCTAAAGAACTTCTAAATAACTCCTACTTGAAATAGCTAAGCCCCTCCCTTTTATACCTAAGTTCTAATACCGTACAGCATGCGGCAAACGCACATCTGTCAAACTGAGAACTTTAGTGACTATTGGCTTAGGATGACAGTGCCATAAGTTGAACTCTCATATAACTGTAGTCTGGACCAACCCTTAACCTTGACTGCAAATCATTCCAGCGCCATTGATTTAGGTACATCCTCATTTAACCCTCCATTAGGTCACGTAAGAGATATCCCCTCTGAACACCCCGAGTTTACCTTTGACCTTTTTCTTACTTCATGTGATTCCTTTGGAAGTTCAAAACATTCATATTTTCAGGGATTACATAGATTTTATCAAAATGTCCAGGAATGGGGTAATAACATCATAACTCAAAATATTGGTGGGATCTAAAATGCTAACATTATTTAGATCTACTCATTCTGATGGAAATGGTTTGTTATTGAATAAGCCCACACACGCACACACACACACACACACACACACACATATATATATATATATATATATATATATATATATATATATACATATATATATATATATATATACAATACAGTATGTGCAGTGATGAAAATGACCAAACACTAGATATGATCAAGACATGTCTGAGGCCTTTGTCCTGCACTGGACTAGAAACGGCTGCATTTATTGTTGTTATATATATACACTATATATATGTATATATATATATATATGCGTGTGCATATATACATTTATATACATTATATATGTATTTATATACATACATACATACATACATATATATATATATATATATATATATATATGTGTGTGTGTGTGTGTATATACACATACACACATATATATACAAACACACACACACACATATATATATATATATATATATATATATATGTGTGTGTGTGTGTGTGTGTTTGTGTTACATTAGTGTTTGAAGCTTTACGCACTAAATCATATTTATATGAACCTGCTGATGGTAGAACAAATCTGTAAACAACATTTGCTAAAGAATTGATGGAAAACTGAGAAAAATGCATGCAAATACCAGAGAGAGAGAGAGAGAGAGAGAGAGAGAGAGAGAGAGAGAGAGAGAGAGAGAGAGAGAGAGAGAGAGAGGACGTGCTTACCTTAATCCTGTCTTCGGTATGCAGGGTGTCCATGTGAATCCTCTAGTGAGGCCTGGGATTGTTTTCAACAATCTTCATAGGAGAGTTTCAAACACGACTTGAAGGATGGATAAAATGTTTTTCGCAGTTTTTTTTTTTCAAAGTTTATCACTAACACGCCGGGTAACACGAACTGGAATCATTAATGAAATTATACTACGCGATCTGTATCTACAGGGAAAGGTCTGATACTTCACAGAAGGCAAAGTGCTACACTAATTCAAACGGAGGTGACGTAGGCAAAGACTTTTAAGAATTGCAAGCCAGGTATTTTTGCAGTTACAAAATAAACAAGCAGAGAAATAAATGTGTAAATATATGAATGGGTATATCAATATGGAAAAAAATGAAAAAAATAAAGGATTAAGTCTCTTGTAACACAACGCAAAACAATGAATATGAAAGCGCTCTAAATCAACATTGTCAAAACAATAATAATAATAATAATAATAATAATAATAATAATAATAATAATAATAATAATAATATATGAAGTAGTACAGAAAGAGGTGAGCATATATTTCGTTGTTATTGCATCCATTTCTTCTCAAAATACCTTATTAAGATTTGAGTATGATTATAATGACTAGAACGAAATCATTCTGAATACAGATGTTCCTTGTCCAAAGGGGAAAAAACGCACGCACATCATTCGTTGATAACAATGATTAGAATTAGTTTTTATTCTTAAGGCCATCTAATATTTCAAAGAAATTCATTGTTAATAAATTGCCAAAAAGACACTCCTACACATATTATCTACAGCACTATAGAACAAAGCGATAAGACTATTAAGCTAAAAGACCAAAATAGCGATCGCAAAATCCACAGGTATAAAGCTCCCTTTATCTGCTCCCATGGTGTTAGGAATTCGCCGAAAACAAAACAAAAACTGCAATCTGACAACACGTTCCATGAAACCCTTTACGAATTTTTTTTCACGATGTTTCCTGAAAATAATCAACTTCCTACATTTTCATGGAAATGGAAATTACCAGTTGTTTTTACAGGGGCTGTGAGATATTTTAAACGAGAGAGAGAGAGAGAGAGAGAGAGAGAGAGAGAGAGAGAGAGAGAGAGAGAGAGAGAGAGAGAGAGAGAGAGAGAGAGAATGATCACAATTATGAAAAACGAACTCTATCCATACTATCATTGTGAATTTCTCAAGAATAACAATGCTAAACTAGAGGGGGCAGTCAGTAGAGCGCAGACCTCCGCCGCGGCAGCTTATTTCTCGACATTGACCTTTGACCTTAAGATGTATAAATTGGCATGGATTTTCATACACTCAAATATGAACCAAGTTTGATGTCTGTGACTACGATGTCCAAACTTATGTCTGATTACGTAAATTGGACATTTTGAGTGGCCGTGACCATGACCTTTGACTTTGACTTTCCAAAATTTAATTGTTTGCAGCTTTTAACATAATAGTTAATCCCAGCAAGTTTCATTACTCTACGATTAAAATTGTGGAGAGGATGCTGTTCACAAACAAACACACAAACAAGGGAGAAAACATAACCTCCTTCCAATTTCGTTGGCGGAGGTAATAAACCACATTGTTCATCCGATTTTGGTCTTACAGAAACTTCGTAATCACATAGTAGAAATGTATCGGAATTAGCATGAAAATTTGAACCCGGAAAGAAAATGCATCTTTAACAATCACGTTTCGATAAGAGGTGTACTTCAACTCCTTGACAGGAGTAGTTGAAGTGCTCTCCTTTGGATACACGTTTAACAACGTTTTTGATATTTGTGCGTTCTTTCGTTATTTGATAACGATCTTCTTTTTTTCTTTCGTTCATAAAATGTAAATTTTTTGTGGTCTTTTCCTTTAGAAGCAACGAAATTGCCGGACTTGTGATAATGTTTTATCGGCCAAATAATATTCAAGGGCATATTTCAGATTAGATTTTGTAGCTGAAAACATTAAGAATTGAGTCAATAAAAAGGTAGTTAGACTACTAACGACAATTTATAGCTACTACTCTATTCAAACTAACAGTAACTTGATATTCGCTGCACCCAGGAACGTATTGAAACAAACAATCAAAAGGTTTAAAGGCTACTCATGAATGGCAGAGGCAAGGGACAGTGACAATGCCCTAGCTAACAGGACAATGCTTAAGAGCCCTCTCAACCAAAGCTAGGACATGGGAGTGCCAGGCAATGGCTGTTGATGACTCCCCAAAACCCCATATCCTTAGCTCACAAGAATGGTGAGGTTGCAAACACTAATAGAAATTATCGAGCTTGACCAAGACTCGAACCCCAATACGACAGATCACCAGGCACGGTCGTTTCCAATAGGCCACCACAAAGCATTTTGTAATTAGTTGCAGCCACTAGAAGCGACACTATCTTGATAAACACAGGGAACAACAATATTTCTCTCTGAATTGATGATAATAAACAAGACAGGGATTCATTCTTCATTACCGTTGTCAATTTAAATGACAAATGACTTCTATTTATGGAACGAACCCAACCTGTCATGACATTGTGAGCCGAGCCTTTCCATTATGCTTATTAACGTCGAGATAATGCTAACTTATGCATATTGTATCACGGACGCTGCTAGCTTCAACATTTCACAAAAACAGTTTCAAAGAATCGTGTTTCATGAAATCAAAGCAAAACACAATATTATTCAAAGAATAGTGGAACGTACCCATACGCTGAACAAGGTTTCATATGAATCATTTCCAGTCCATCATGGGAATTATTATTATTATTATTATTATTATTATTATTATTATTATTTGCTAAACTACAACCATATTTGGAAAAGCGGGATGCTATAAGCCCAAGGGCTCCAACAGGGAAAACAGCCCAGTGAGGAAAAGAAATAAGGAAACAGAGAAAATAGCCCAGTGAGGAAAGGAAATCAATTAACAGGGAAAATAGCCCAGTGAAGAAAAGAAATAAGGAAACAGGGAAAATAGCCCAGTGAGGAAAGGAAATCAGTTAACAGGGAAAATAGTCCAGTGAGGAAAGAAATCAATTAACAGGAAAAATAGCCCAGTGAGGGAATGAAAACAGTTAGCAGGGAAAATAGCCCAGTGAGGAGAGTAAATAAGGAAACAGGAAAAATAGCCCAGCGACGCCAGAGTACATCTTCAAGCAAGAGAACAACAATCACTACCAAATCTGAGAACAGAGGCAAAGAAACAAACAACCTGAAGAAGCCAGAGGAAAGGAAATAAGGAGACAGGGAAAATAGCCCAGTGAGGAAAAGAAATCTGTTAGCAGGGAAAATAGCCCAGTGAGGAAAGGAAATAAGGAAACAGAAACAGAGAAAATAGCCCAGAGAGGAAAGGAAATCAGTTAACAGGGAAATAGCCCAGTGAGGTAAGAAAATAAGGAAACAGGGAAAATAGCCCAGCGACGAAAGGAAATAAGGAAACAATGAATAGGGCGCCTAAGAGAACAATCATCGCTACCAAACCTGACGAAAGAGGTGAAGAAACAAACTCCCTGAAGAAGCCACAAAGGAAGATCCCAGCAAATAACAAAGGTCAGGATTTGCCAGCTCTGCAATGCAAGGGATGTAATGCATCAGAAGCTTTTCCGGGGGTTAACCGGAGGCAAGGGTAATCTCATTAGCCCCCGTTGTGTCATTAGTTCACGGAAGAGTTAGCAAGTACAAGACACTTTGATATCTAGAATGGGTCTTAGTAGCTTTTTTCAAGTGTTAATTTTAATGTTGTTACTGGTCTTAAAGTGTTTTATTTTAATTGTTTATTAATTCTCTAGTAATTTACTTATTTCGTTTCCTCACCGGGCTATTTTTCCCTCTTGGAGCTCTTGGGATTACATCATCCTGCTTTTCCAACTAGGTCTGTGGCTTAGCTAATAATAATAATAATAATAATCATAATAATAATAATAATCTTTAGTTCTGAGTTGTTATCAGGTACAGTCGGACACTAGAATTCCAGGCACACATGGCTCTGAGAAAGTTCATTTTGTTACACCATTGGTGCGTGGTGATTAACCAAACAGCTAGTGTAGGGGCTACACAGATGACCCTTCTGTACAATAAGGGTGTGACAGGGTGTACTTCCCCAGAGACAGGTGTGCCAAGTATTCCTGTGTCCAACTGTACCAAATACTTACAAACCTATCTCAAAAGCTGATATGTATTTTGGTTATAATTAGTAATTAGAGTCTTATATTTGATGTTTTGATCTATTAATATAACCATTAGTCGATTGTAAAAATATTGTCATATTTGTTTGGATCCAGAGAAGATGCTCTATCTTATTCTCTTAATGTGACTGGAATTATCTATTTCCTTTCATTAACAACCACATTTTATAAGTTTAAGACAACAAACTTGGGATACAATTAAATCTTCCATTAAAGTATATGAAAATTCAGCTAGATTATAAGCCTGCACATACACATACACGCACATTATTATTATTATTATATATATATATATATATATATATATATATATATATATATATATATATATATATATATATATATATAATGTAGGTAAATATTATTGGATGGGGATTTCAGTAAAGTGACTGAATCCCCGAAGATGAAAGCCGGAACTATCTACATCTTAAAACCGACTTCAGAATATCACTCAGAAACCCTTTCTACACTATATCTCCCTCTCTACAAATGTTGGCAAGAATATCCTGTAATATTCAATTTTATTGTGAGTGTTGTTATTCATATTCAACGGCACCCTTATAATTTCCTAAAAATTGTTTACCTATCCTGATGTGAGTAATTCTTTTATTCCCTTTCAGTATCATTAATGCCGATGATAATAAATCTAATAAAATGTTATATAGTACCTGAAAGTGCTAGTTTTCCATTGCATAGCTGTGTATTGATCAAGCGGTTTGCTAATTTACCTCTGATTGTTATGTCTTTGTCATTGTTTCTCCTTTTGTATATAATAACTTTCTATTCTGTAATGCTTTTCTTCCTAATAAGTTAATACCCCTTCGATTTTGCTTTATTTTAACGATTGTAAATATTGAATAACAGTAAAAATTATATTATAAATGATAAAAAGTATAGACACAAAATATTTTTTTACGAATCCTTTCCCGAAACTCCAAATCCTACAGCTTCTTGTTTATCCGTTCCAATTCAATTTCAAATCATCTAGTAGCACCTTCCTTGAAGAAATCCATCTTCTCCACCCTATCTACAGGACCAAACAGCCAGAAAACACAGCGGTCCTTTTTTCATTCGTTTGTGAAGGTTTTTGCCTCGCCCCTGTATCTCAATTCTTTCCAATTCCTATATTTCCTATTCTACATTTAGATGCAACGCAACAATTTCATCATCCTCAATTTCACTTCCATTAATTTTTTTCCGGTTTGCTAACATTGGTACTAATCACTAGCTTGGTCCGGCCTCATATGATAGCTTGGGCAAATGGACATGGAAGAAATTGATATATATCTATACAGGTATTTATAAACATGATTCAAGCACAATATAGTCTATATTACTTAAGATTTTCTTTCACCTTGAACAACCCATTTTAAACGTGAGAAATAAAAGCTCTTTTAGTAG
>NC_090768.1:5344933-5349933 GCF_036898095.1 Palaemon carinicauda
CATTTATCGTGCCACAAAAATTCCTTTATTTTTCGTATTCAAAACATTGTTTTTCTAAATGTAAGAGGGATATTGACGTGATTTATAAGGAAGTAAGTAATCTACTTTGAAATTAGTATAGACAGTACCGGAGAGTCATAGATGAGATAAAAATTACATAATAAAAAGTAAACTAAGTCTCTGACGAAATGATAGACAGAATCGGTAACCATAATAACTTGACTAAAACTGAAATTAGATAATACAAAAAATACCAAGACCCCGACATCATTAATCATATTACCTACCCTTGAAAAAAAAAAATATAACGCCCTACGCACCATATGAGTGCCTACCACCCCCTCCCCCCGGGGCGAATCCAATTCCACGAGTGGCACAGCTGCAGTCTCGATAAAATACATTCTTTAACGTATGTCATTTCCACCGAATCACCTCATAAGCAAAACGCGTGTTTTGGGTTCCATCTGGAGGAGGAAATATTCAGACAAATCTCATGCAAATCCGTGACGCAGTTTATTGTTATACGCTGCTCACTAACCCCTCTCTCTCTCTCTCTCTCTCTCTCTCTCTCTCTCTCTCTCTCTCTCTCTCTCTCTCTCTCTCAAGCAATGGTAAATCTTATATAGAAATAAGCTTAAGTATATAACTACATTGTGTAAAGTATGCGTGCAAAAAAGAGGTGCCCCATTTGATTCATTTTCTGCATTTACTATGTGAATGTTTAAATATGCATTCGGCATATCACATCAAAACGGATTACTGAGATAGAATTTAAAATGTGGGAAAATATTTGCATATGTTTTCCTATATATTATATAGGTAGCACCCAAATAAGGCAGAGCACAGAACAATGCAAAAAAGTATTTGCATATATGCTGATGTATTTATCTACTTTATATTCACACGTACACCCACGTTATTGTCTATAATGCAAATTAACTTTAAACAATATATATATATATATATATATATATATGTATATATATATATATATATATATATATATATATATATATATATATACTGTATATATATGTATATATATACGTATATATATGTATATATATACATGCATATTAATATGTATAAGCAAATATCTAGCTATCTATCAATATATATATATATGCATATATATATATATATATATATATATATATATATATATATATATATTCATATACACTTGTATATATATTTATATATACTTATATATATATATATATATATATATATGTATAAATGCATTATATATAAATCTTACATCAGGAAAAGTCATCTTCCGCAACTTATGAACCTACTTGGCTTTGATTAATATCATTAACATATACGGGGATGAGAATGTCACGCAAATAACAATGAAAAACAGAAAAGTCATTAGAAAATGAAATTAGAATTGCTGAGTATTCGTATGAAGATGGTTCTTTTTCCATTTGAACCTCACAAGAGACAAAGGAGAAGAGGCACAAACACACGGTGTCTTTTGAGGACAGAAGACAGAACAGGTATACTTTGAGGCAGAAGGTAACAACAGCTGTTCTTGGTTCCTATGGGAATGATGCTTAGCATGAAGACACATAAGCAGCAGTTGCATTAGTAACAGGTAGATGAGTCAAGAGTGGTGGCACACGATCACTTTGAAGAGACAAAAGAAACATACAAAGATAAGGAAAGCAGACGTCAATCGCAGCGAAATCACGATCATCTCAAGGATTAAAAAATGAATCAAAAAGAATAAAAGCAAAGAAATATAAATAAAAACAAAAGAACTGTTAGAATGAAAAGGGGGCTGCAATTGTAAGTCCGTCTTTAACACACATGTTTTATCCGCCAGCCACCACAGAAGGAGAACCAAGCGCTTTGACTCGACTCAGTGGCAGAAGCACGGCGGCGGACCGAGTCGTCCGTACCGAGGTTGAAGGGAGACTGGGCTGGGACACTACTACTCTAGTGGCCTGGCCTGGCCCTGGCCCGAGTGTTGAGGTGCGGGGAGGTGTCATGTGGATGGTTCCCGAGGATCAGTTCGGGGAGAGGAATGGAGGTGATGCGGGATGGGCGGCGACGGGGGAAAAAGGAAGGATTTTGGGGTGTGGGTGGCGTGTGGCTCATGATGAGAATGACCAGAAAGGGGCTTTCTGATGGAGAACTTCATCATCTTGATGAAGAGTAGGAAGGGTACTTCTTAATTTTCTTTTTAAATGATTAAACCGTGAATGTGAAATATGATATTGTGTATAATGAGACGCAGTTTATTAATTCATGATTCGTGTACTTAAGAACAGTACTCAACAGGTAATAACATTCGTATTTGCTAGGCCGTAGTCCAGTCCGGGGCAAGCATCTAATCGTTCCCTATATATAAGAATGTTAAAAGTATTATGGATTACCTTAGTCGGAGCTTCATGATGATATGTAACGGTCCTAAGATTGGGACTTGCTTTATTGACAAATTCGTACATAACATAATTTTGACGTTATATATACATTAGTGAATATTATAATACCCTTCATATGACAATTTATATACTTATATATATAGTATATGTACATACATAAATGTTATAACCACCCTTCCTATAATTATCTATATAAAGTATATGCACATAAATAATCTATACATATATGTATACACAGATATATACTGTATATATACATATATATATATATATATATATATATATATATATATATATATATATATACATATATATTTATATACAGTGTATATATATATATATATATATATATATATATCATCTCCTCCTATACATATTGACGCAAAGGGCCTCTGTTAAATTTCGCCAGTCGTCTCTATCTTGAGCTATTAAATCTTTAACAGGATACGAGCGAATTCTAATTTAAACACTGGTGATTGGAATAAAACAATTTACAAAAATAAATATATTCTATATAAATCACAACACTTTGGAAGAATTTATATAAAACAAATAAATCAATCGAAATATTAAGTCTGAACAAAACTTCGATTAAGACAAAAAATGTTACGATCTGAAAATTATATAACTTGACATTAAAAGTTAAATCAGAATAAACCTTAGACGAAGGCAAAAGAAATACATATGAAAATTATACAATCACTTGTTTCATTTGAATTTAAATATGAATACAATATTTAAGTTTGACCCTTATTGAAAATAGATAACCAGATCACAATACAAGAACCTATCACCTTCCTACAGGGCCGTTTACAAAAACTCTAGGAAAATTTTTATAAGTACTCACTACGTTTACAAAACCTGTCACACCAAAACTTCGATTTTTTACTGAAAACTTTTAAAACAATACACTGAGCTGAGTGCAAAAGTGATAGAGGGGGGAAAATGGCTGTATAAGGCTGGAAATCTCTATCTGCCTATGCAACCCTAGGGGTCGCCTTTATAAGAGACTTCCAGAAGATTCCAGGAGAGCGAGTTCTGAAAGCATAGGGGCAGGGCTGAGGCATCACAGTTACCAAGTAATACTCTCTCAAACGCTTACTCACACAACAGGGAGACGAATCCTGGCTTTTCTGGGAAACTATCACGCACAGCGAGGCGACTTTCTGTCCGCCCACCCTTTGTCCCCTAAATAAAAAAAGGAAAACATACTATCGCTAGGTTTTTCGTGAATTTTCCAAAGCACGTGGCATATTGCATATTCTCTCACAAACATGACGCAATACCTCATAAAAATATAAAAGAATATTACATAGGCCCTTGTTCCTATTTTGTATGGTCACATAACACTCTCAAACAGTTTACGTATGACTTCGTAACAAAATTATGTGAAATAAAAAGTTAAATCTTAAAAATAACGTAAATTTACATATACTGACTTGAATAAAGAATACAATGAAATTAACAAGAAAGTCTTATGTAATTTACATAATAAACTTGAATCTACGCAAGAAGAACTCCTCTTAAGAGCTGGCTAACCTCTCTTCAATGCACAAGTAAAATATAAATAAAAAAACAAAGGAGTAAAGGCAAAGGACAGGAAGAACTCAAGTTAGAAATAGATGAGATGATTTTAATAAAAATTCTTATAAAACAATGCTTGACTGTTTAAAAAAAAATTAATGTTCTAGTTAAAGGAAAATTTCGTCTAAAAAGTTTTATGAATCAAGTTTGACGACTCAGATTACAGTCACCTCATACAGACCCAGTGAAAACAGTTGGAAAAGTAACAAAGATAATATCAATAAAATAAAAATTAGGTCACAAGGATACTGAGTAAGAAATCTGCAAGTCGGGTAACTCCAACCATATTGAACTGATATATTGGAGTCATAATACAGTATACTTTATGCCATTAGGTAATTATTATTAAATCGGTGTATGATTCCAATGAATAAATATGTTCACTGAAGTATTGAGTTAAAACAAATGCCATTCATTGATGTATAAAAAAAAAATCCTATCCAAGTTAACTTACAGAGTACGATGGTCATGTCTTTCAAGTACCAGGTGCTATTTGCATAGAAAAAATCAGTAAAACTTATGCGTAGTGAAGTAGCAATAAATTTTATACGATTATATACAACAAATGCAGCTGTTTCTGGTCCACTACAGGATAAATGCCTCGGAAAATGGTTGTGATGGCCTGGTGGTAGCGTCTTGCCTAATGATTGCCAGGCTGGGGTTAGAGTCCCACTCAAGCTCGTTAGTTCCTTTGGTCACTGCAACCTCACCATCCTTGTGAGCTAAGAATTGGAGGTTTGGGAGAGCTTATAGGTCTATCTGTTGAGTCATCAGCAGCCATTGTCTGGCCATCCTTGGTCCTAGCTTGGGTGGAGGGGGGGGCTTGGACGCTGATCATATGTAATATGCTCGGTCTCTAGGGCATTGTCCTGCTTGATAGGGCATTGTCACTGTCCCTTGCTTCTTGACTAGTACAGCTTTGCTCATCATGGCGGTACACAACCCATTAACCACGTTAAGGTATCTCCACTATATACAAACTACATTAGATAATACTAAACTTTCTTTTAAAGGTATAGTAAT
>NC_090768.1:5359933-5367433 GCF_036898095.1 Palaemon carinicauda
TACAGGGAAAATAGCCTAGTGAGGAAAGCAAACAAAGAAAAATAAAAGTTTTAAGAAGAGTGGCAATAAATATCCTATATAAAATATAAAAACTAATAAAACTAGAGGAAAAGAAACAAGACGGAACAGTGTACCCGAGTGCACCCTCAAGCAAGAGAACTCTAACCCAAGACAGTGGAAGACCATGTTATAGAGGATATAGCACTACCCAAGAGTCCAGAACAATGGCTTGATTTTGGAGTGTCCTTCACCTAGAAGAGCTGATGACCATAACTGAAGAGTCTCTTCTGCCCTTAACAATAGGAAAGTGGCCATTGAACAATTACAGTGCAGTAACCCTTGGTCTTGGGTAAAGAAGAATTGTTTGGTAATCTCAGTGTTGTCACGTGTATGAGGACAGGAGAATGCATGAAAAATAGGCCAGAATACTCGCTGAGTGAGTGAGTGAGTGCATGCAAATGGAAAACGAATCGGAACCAGAGAGAAGGATCCAATGTAATACTGTCTGGCCAGTCAAAAGACCCCATAACTCTCTCTCTAGCGGTAGCATCTCAACGTGTGGCTGATGCCCAGGCTAACCTACTACCTATATCATATGGAAAACCGTCTATGATGATATATGACTCTTATTTTGATAAGAAAACTGCATCATTTTCTAATTTGCGACACATTTCTAAAGAGGCGATATGCTATCCTATTACTAAATATACGGCTGCATTTGTTTATATATATATATATATATATATATATATATGTATGTATATATATATATATATATATATATATATATATATATATATATATATATATATATATATATATATAGGCCTATATATCTATAAGAACGCGAGTGTCTTGATAGTCACCATGAAATGTACTTGCCGAGAAAGCTGTTTACCAACCCAAATAGCTTCCATGCAATGTGTTGTAGTTCAGTCAACACACACCGGTATCCGGCCTTTTCATCCTATATAGAATAACGGTGAGGGATATCACGCACCGCCACCGCTTTATCTTAGCTGAAGAGACATGAGCACGTGCTCTTAACAGTGGAATTCTAAACTTGGGTAGTGAAAGTCTGCATCCACATTATTTAGGTCTAAACACACACACACACACACACATTTATATATATATATATATATATATATATATATATATATACATATATATATATATATATACAGTATATACATATATATATATATGCATATACATGTATAAATAAAATATTTATACTGTATATACATATATACATATAAATACATCCATACACAAATAACTTTAGCATATCTCTATCTATCTGCATACACACACACACACATAAATATATATATATATATATATATATATATATATATATATATATATATATATATATATATATATGTATGTATGTGTGTGTGTATTGCATATGCTCACACGCATATATAAATATAACTACCTATTCATGTGTATATAATACACTGTATATATTTACACTTTATATATAAACATGCATATTCTAGTAGTTAGTAACATTTAATCGCCTTCATGCAGATATTGTCAAATGAAATTTAAGATATTATCGTAGGAAATATCCCCTCTTAATCATCCATATGCATGCACAAGCACCTCATTAAGGATATTCGGATTCAAATGCAACTGGCAATCAGACCTTGATAATCCTATATTATTGCAATTCACTGCCTTTGTGACTAATGACAAGTACTTCTAAAGAAAAGTATTCTTTAGACCTCGGTCTAATCACCATGTATCATGCAATATTGATAATCGCTTTCGTGAAAGCTGTAAGTACATAACATAAAAATCCAAGTAATGAATATAAAAGCCTCACTGCGCAAAACAATGAAAACTTGGTAAAAGAGAAACCAGAGAACAGAAAGAAAACAATGAGAAATTTGCCTAAAAATGGCATTACAAAATCGTGCGGAAAGCGCAGACTGCAACGCGGACTTTAAATTTCAAGGTACTGGTAACGGATAAAGCCGGCGATGTGAGACCCTGTTTAACGAAATGTCAGTTCCAAACGTCAATGATGTTGCCCACCGTGAAATCCATACCATGATTGCGAATCTCTTCGCAGGGATGGTGTTGGAAATATTGGCATCTGCTCAAGCCAAAATAACGAATCCATGGCCGAAGTCCTAGGTCAACGTGGGAAGGTCCGGACACCCTCGACCATATCGAGCGGTTCCAAAGACCTATCTCTCTCTCTCTCTCTCTCTCTCTCTCTCTCTCTCTCTCTCTCTCTCCTTTGGGGAGACAAGGGGGTCAACGGATTTTGGGGGATGAGCGGTAGGAGAGCTTGGGGTGGAGCCATTCGTTGAAGAGCTTGACAAGGGAGTTTGAATATGGATTAGTTTATCATTATCTAATTTTCTTGCTCCAAATTCAGGGTGTTTAAAGAATTTTACCAGGAAACGCACTACCCCAGTAAATTAATCATTTTAAACCAATAACGGAAAATTAAATGCAGTTTCAAGAGTTGACTTCTCTTCCATGATAAGTGTGATAATAAAAGATTTAGTCAAGAACCCCCAAATAAACCAAACCAAATACTGGCTACTTCAATCAAATAAAACACCTTTCGGATGGTTCTGTGAGAGGATTCCAACTTTAAACCTCCATTGTTTGAAAGGCGAGTTGTTCAAAACGGACTCTCCTATACGTTAAACGGAATGAGTGGAAATAACTGGTATCTGCTTAGTATTTTACTAAAGCAAAAGCTCAGTTAAGGATATTGAAATAAGGAATAAAATTCGCGCAACGACAGGAAAACTAACAAATATACTTACTTAGAATGTAATCATGTAGTCCTAGACAATAAATTTCCTAATTCACAGTTGTATAATTACTTAACAATAGCTATAAGTCGATAAGGAATAATAAAAAGGAAAACAGGTAAACAAATGATGTTTTATTTTGTGTTTCGAGATCGAGCTCTCTCTCGTGGGAGTCGTGGTGGCAAAACGTTGCGTGCCTGCCCAGTGCACATCCACAAGCAAGCAATAGCGAATATTTCTCCCAATCCACATACTGTCAGGGTGACATTAGCCCAAAAGATAGTCCCCCACGCCCAACACCCACTTTTGCAACACAGAAGCTTAGCTCCCAAACAGTGTTGGTGGAAAGTTTTTCTTGCACTAGCCAGTGCAGGCCTTACTAAAGATAAGGTCTCTCCCCCCCCCCCTCCTCTCTCTCTCTCTCTCTCTCTCTCTCTCTCTCTCTCTCTCTCTCTCGATTCATATTACTTGAGGCAACTCAGGAAATATGAGACATGCCTAAGTTATTAATTATGACGAGATCGCAAACTATATTTGAAAATAGTTATTTGTAAAACCTAAGTAAACTTGTAAAGATTTTAAATGATTATAATCTTAACCGCTACTATATTTCAAGAGAGACCTAGATGGCAGTATGCCTATATAGCAAAACCATGAATGATTTACAAGGTGAAAATTTTCCATCAAATTAATAAACTTCTACAAGGTCATAGCTTCTTTGACACTATAAATCCTATCAGGTTTTTCATTAACCAAATAAATTTCAAGGTAGTTAATTATGAAACAAATCTCTTGTACAAGCAGTTTGTTTCCCTGGAGGGAATCTTTGATGAATAATAATTCTGGGGACGAAACGAAAATATCCTACATTTAGTTCGGTTTCAGAGTTTGACTTTACATGAACTCAGAGAGAGAGAGAGAGAGAGAGAGAGAGAGAGAGAGAGAGAGAGGAGAGTGTGTGTGTAGTGCCACATGCGCCAGACAGGTACATGGTTCTATTATGAATAAATGAAAGGCAAAAACTTTGTATGTTTGCTTAGTGAAGCCTTCGTTAAAGGTCACTTGAATGTTTAACCAAGGAGGTTCAAGCAAAAGCAAAACCCAAATCGTATTTTTTTTTTGCATGAATACATTGCCCATAGACACACTTTTATCTAATAATTGTTTCATGTATTTATTCAAGGCATATACACGTGCACGTAGTTGTAAATGATGTTAAAATTAAATTAAATGTAAACTAAACTTGGCATCAGTCTATGTAAGTGAATTGACTGGTGATTTACAAAACATATTTTTTTCCTAAAAAACAAAGCTCTGATTATGCGAGTCATAAATCGGAACATTGTTATACAGATGATAATTCAGAAAAAAAATATAGGAAAAGGTTTGGACCAAAAGAAGACAAAGGTTCCGAATTACAAAGGGAAATTCAGCCATGGAGATGCCAAAGGATTCAATAGAAACCGATAAAGCCAATTGGCCTACGAAATGCCCCCCCCCCCCCCCCTCTCTCTCTCTCTCTCTCTCTCTCTCTCTCTCTCTCTCTCTCTCTCTCTCTCTCTCTCTCTCTCTCTCTCCTTTTTTCCCTTGATTTATATTTTCAATCACTTTAATCTGGTGACCGATGGTTTGGAAAACTCAAACGATTTAGAAAGATAGCGATACTCTGAAGGTTGATCGCGATTGGGACGTGGTCCAAGAGATACTTGTTTTTACTTCATATAATTCTGAGCTATAAAATCAGAAATTTCTATCCTTTAGTAGATTTTTCGATCGGCCCGTTCTCCCATTATCATTTTCGATGGAAAAGACTTATCATCAAAGTCTACGTTGTCTTTTGTTTGGGAAATAGAGTGGAACTGGTATAACATCTCAATCACAACGGAAAAGATAATCATGCCTGTAGGATTTGAACTGTCAGCAACAGATATTCTGAATAACGGTGAAATAATATTGTGATAAAAGTCATGACGTTTTTTTTTTCTTTTTTTTTTTTTTCAGGGATCTGCCACTCCCAACCAGGCGGCACCCTTCCCCCCAAAAACATGAAAACTTTCATAATCGTAGTAATATGTTTTGCTATAAAATAGATGTGAACGATATAGAAGATATAATTCCATTTACAACGGGTTATTATGAAATGAGCTTTTTAAAATCATGAATGTCGGATATAGATGTGACTAATTTTCTTGGCAACATTACATTCTTATGTAATATATGTGTCAAAGCTTAACATTTTCAATCAATGATAATATACATTTTGAAATCAAATTACTGTTTTATCTAAGTAGGACCAGATGTCATTACTAATGTTCTTTACTGATGACATCAAAGATACAATATCTGCTTAAAGTTGAAACAAGTACATTCAAGAAAAAAAGTATGAACCATGGCGGTTAAAGTACAATTATATATGATCGTGGTTGAATAAAGAAAAAAAAAAACAAGAACAGTATAACCCTATCTTCGATTAATAGATATGGATATATCTTAAAGTAAATAGCTTCATGAATAAGTTAATTTATCTTCATAAATAAGTTAACTATGTTGTTTTTCTTAATCTTGGGACGAACCTTGAAAAATTGTTGAAGTTACTCTAGATCTAAATATTCACTGAGAGGAAAAATGGATGCAGCGTGTTGTTGAGTATCGGGGTATATTTCTTATTAAATATCAAAGTGTCGTTTAATAGAGTATTCACAATTCAAATTTACCGTGGATCCTGATTTAACTTGTACATAGATCCTTGAATGTTAATAACAAAATTCGTAATGCTTACTATATAAACACAAACCAGACAATACATTCATAAATCACCAATGATATGATTTTTTTTTATAGTTGAAGATAAGTTAAATTTACAGAATATAAACCGTTATGGCATAACTTTAATCACGAGTGAAAGGAGATAGATGAACTGCGCGCCAACTTTATAAAACTCCAAAAGTTCTGGATTCTTTAAAAACAACATTAAAGACAAAACTGACTCATTTTGATTTATGACATTACGAAATATATACGGAATTAATTCCTAGACTTATAACTATTTCCATGTAGGCGTAACGAAAAAAATAGTGTAGGCTATTACTTACTAATGATTGGTTAAATCAGGTTTGCTTTAATAAACGTATTCATGTTTTTCATTCTTTATTGTTCAAAAAACATCTTCAATCTAATATTTACGGCCATATACTGTATTTAAAGTTATCGGGTATTCTACTGTCTTAGCGCAGGAAGATTGGTTGGCTCCACTACTGTTTCCCGCCCAAACTAATTTCCTCCTCCCCATACCCTCTACCCTCATCTTTTAATAATTCAGAAAACTATTGATTTTTTCATGTTAGTAAATCTTCATAACGTGGATATGATTTTTTTTTACAATCTATCTAAGAATAACGATTAGAGAAATACTTGCCGATGTAAAGAGGATTTGTTCTAACTTCCAATGAAATGAGAAAGGTGTCGGGCGATGGCGATCCCAATTGCATTGTGGGTAAGAAAATCGACCGACGAGTCAACGACCGTATTTTCGTTTTTCAATTGAATTGTGAGAACCAGGATTATGCTGAAACGTGAATGCTTCTTGTATTTCAAGTCAATTCAATTAACTACACCTATGTAACTTACGAGTACGGTAATTCTAGAAAACTGATATAAAACGTTCAGTAAGTTGAGTTTCAGTTAACAGTGAAGACTTGTGTTGCGTGGACGTTCGGTTTGTGCTCTGTAGAAGCGTTGTGTCTAGATTTTACCATAGATTTCATTAATCGAAGCCACAGGTTGTTAGTGTTTTTGTGACAACCAGCTTCGATTCCTAAGGCAAAACATAAGAAGAGAAATTCGCACCACACGAAGGCGAACCACCATCCGTAACATCATATTCTATATAAGGTAAAGGTTATAGACCTAGTCCGTATACAACGGTAATTTATTGAAGATTTTGTAGTGATACGACGTTGTAGCTTAGGTTAATGGAAGGGGGTGGGGCAAGGACACGGCGGAGCAGCTGGGGAGGACTTGGCACCCTAGATAAGGCTAGACTACATCCCTACATTTTACCCATTGTGTTTCTTGATAGGAAACTATCCAACAGTTGTCTACCGGTGGCTCCAATAGGAATAAAAGTTTGATTCTGTCGTAAAACTATTATATAGAAAAAAAGTTACATTTCGATCCCGAATCCATCCCTAGTCTAATCTGTAAAATTTCCAAACCTACGTCTAATACCATTTCTTTAGAATTAGCTTTTGACTAGTATTCAGAAGGCTGCACTGTAACCTAACCTGATTGAACATAAAGTACCGTGCCTTTGACATGTCACGGAGACTACTGTAATGCACTGGGAGGTCTCAGGATTCAGAATGGGGAAGTTAAAGAAGGTATAATCATAGACCATGGGTAAACTTTTAGGAATCAACATCGTCAACATACCGCCTTACCTTGTCTCTACTCTCTCAAACGGCATGGCGAGCCACAGTTTTCGGTGAAACACCTGTTCTCATAATCATTGAACGATATTATTCTTGAATTCACACGCACGTCCACTAAAAAAAAAAAGTGAATAATCACAATAAAGAGTAAACGTCTGCCAGACACCGACTCAACGGCCTGACTAAGTTTGAAACCACCATTCTGGGTATTTCCATGCTATTCTTATGGAGAACGAGGTTTATAATTGGTTAACATGTGTAAACTTTCTCAAAGCCTCCTCCAC
>NC_090768.1:5372433-5374933 GCF_036898095.1 Palaemon carinicauda
CGTGAATAACAGGAATTGATTACAATGTTGTATAAGTTGTAGAAATATACGGACGCATGACGGCGTACATGTTAAAGAGGGCGTGCTGCAGTGTTTTAATATAGCCGTGATTAACCATATATATATATATATATATATATATATATATATATATATATATATATGTATGTATGTATATATATGTATATATGTATATATGTATATATATATACGTATGTATGTATATATATGTATATATATATGTATATATATATATATATATATATATATATATATATATATATATATATATATATATATATATATATATATAATCGCTTCGGGCTTAAAAGGCTCGGCTGGAAGCGGTATGAATTTCAATAAGTAGAGTCACCTCTAAGCTACTGTACCATTACCTGTTACATTAAGCCTTATATAATTTTTTTTTTTTTTTTTAAACTTCACTTGGCTGGATGTTGTGGTGAACATTTACATAATTGATATTAGAGCTAAAACCGGAGCGTCATGCTTCTAGCTTTTGGTACTGGGGTTGCATTCCTCCAATAAGCGTTATCTCTTCATTCGCATAAATACCATTACCAGTTGGAAAATTCTCAATGTTAATTGAAATAGGAAGTAAAATGAGGGAGAAACAGACGAATTCTTCATAATAATCGCATTTGTTCCTCATAACTAATTAGGTATAGACAATTTTTCTTCTTTCGAGTTAGTTAATTCCGATATTTTCACATAAGTTATGTAAATCTTTGATACCTTCACTTCATTGAAAGAAAATTAAAAGACAAATGATATAATGTATTTTTGTTCTTGAATGAAGTATGTAGGGTAAAGTAATAAAGAAATGATAGAATCAGGATTTATTCGCTAACAAAACGTCGATTGTTAAAGAATTCTGTAAGTTTATTTCAGGCTTTAGTCTATGGAAACTCAGGAGCCTCGATGGCTGAGTCTGTTTGGGCAGCAAGCTTGGACTTCATAGAAGTCTTAGGCGCGGGTTCAACTCCGTACCCGACCAGTCAGAAAGGCGGACACTGCTATCCGTGTAGACACCTCAGGATTATGTATGTAATCGATGGATAGGTTTGCGTAACGCAAGTGGGTGTTACATACTAGTACACACACAAATACAGCCATTCCAATACCTTACACGTCTGGAACTGTCGACCTAACTACGCCATGACTCTTCGCTGTTGGGAGGAAGGGCGATGGTGGCTGGTACAACACAAACATGCGCTACCGGGGTCTAAGCAACGTCAGGCAGGGCAGCCGGTCAGGACTATGGTCTACCCCAAAAGCCAAAGCAAAGTCCTTCAAAAAGAAGGCAACCGTGTTATCCTTTACGAATGGGAAAAAAGCACGCTTATAGATGAAGGAGAAGTCTATGGAAACTCAAGGCAATTAAACGTCCGCTAAAAAGGTTTTGTTACTGAATAAATTTTGCGAGGAAATAATTTCTAATAGGAAGGTCACAAGAAATAATTAGCTTCTTTTTATTCCGGATAGCTGTGCATGTACAAGTCAAATTTTGGATAAGGAATTTTTTTTCATGTGAGAGTCAAAAGCGCAAGGCAATAAAAACAAGAATATTAAATAATGAAAGAGAAAATACACCTAACTAACTAGTTCTTTGTTTCTTTTCCTCACTGGCTGGGAAAAGCAACAATTACAAAGCACGCCAGTTGGAATTCACTTCATTCTTCTGTGAAATTTATGGATTTTTTTTTAGAATCTAACTCTATGAAATAAAATATTACACGTGCATGATAGATTATTTCCGTTTTTTGTTTCCAAAATTCATGCATAATGAAATAAAGAAATTCTAATTTACCGTATGTAACTTTATAATACGTTTAGTATTAATCGCCTTTTGTACAAGAAGACTGAAGGCCACTCTTGGAAGGTTCTTTATACATGCGTTAATTTTCCGTAGGGTCTTACAGATTGTTTTGTATGGTCACTGCTCATTACTGTTAACATGCTTTGGAACAAAACATTCTACGGATCCAGCAATATTTCATGATTTTAAGTAAATTGTTTCTGCGCAAATTATTAATTATTTAAGCGAAATGATAAGATAAATATCTACATTAACTTACAGAAGTAGAAGATTGTATGGGAAGTAGCTATCAAACCAAAACTGGAGTAAAGAAAATACACTTTCAAAAGTCCCTTGAAATATGAAAAAACGTCTTGTATTTTGAATATGTAGGACACTATTATTCCTGTCCATACTCCTGTAAAGATTTCAACCCAAATCACAGACGTTGATGCGATTTTTTTCACCTAATATATTTTGCATTGAAAAGGGCACTATCATAAATAGTTTCATGTCATCGCAACATGAAATAAATGGTAGTGCGTGACTTGAAGTTACGTTGCTACAGAGAGAGAGAGAGAGAGAGAGAGAGAGAGAGAGAGAGAGAGAGAGAGAGAGAGAGAGAGAGTTCGCCTTTTGGACTTCGAGGTAAAGCCTTTGGTTATAATAGAGCAAACGAAAAGC
>NC_090768.1:5377433-5382433 GCF_036898095.1 Palaemon carinicauda
TATATATATATATATATATATATATATGTACTCTGTATATAACAACAAATGCAGACTTTTCCAGTCCACTGCAAGACAAGGGCCTCTGACCGGTCTTATATTCATGTCTGTGGTTTGGCCAATTTTCATCACCACGGTGGCCAGTGGGGATTGGTGATGTTAGGAGACTTTAGTCTGATCCCTCACAGCAAACCAATTTAGTATTGGTTGCCCTGACTCGTACAGCTCGGTTGATCATGGCAATACACTGTGCGAGGTGGCAGTCAGTGGTGGCTTGGTAATGTTGGAGTACATGAAGACATGAGTTGTAGTGTTTAGATCTTTCGGTATATGTTGCTTCCCTGTGGGCTTGTAAGTCTGTGGCAGAGTAAATTTTCCCACAACATGATGTAAATGCTGGAGGTTGTCGGAAGAGGATGCAGACGGAAAAAATTCAGTAGGGACGACCAATGGGTCACCATACCCCATTTCAGTGGCTGAGACAAGCAGGGCATCCTTAAGAGTTTCCTAATCCCAGGAGGACCCAGGGAAGCCTGGCTCCTGACAAGGCATTGTAATCCAATCTTAGGTGAATGGCGGCCAATGTGTTTCTTGACAGGGCATCGGCTGGGATTCATTTATCCAGGAACATGTTGAAGGATGCAGTTGTATTCAGTTACGGCAGAGAGTTGTTGGCGTTTATTGACAGATCAGGCATCAGACTGTTGAGTAAAGGCATGCACCAGTGGCATATGGTCCATGCCCATGACGAAGGGCGTACCCTCTCAGAAGTGGCGAAGGTGATGGATAGCCAAATGCACTGCCAGTAATTTGTAGTCAAAGGTAGAGTAGCCGGATTTGGCCTTGGACAGTTTTCTAGTGAAGAAGGCCAATGGATGGGAGTGAGCTTCTGACCACCTGCTCGACTACTGCACCAATAGCGACGTTGTTGGCATTGTTGGAGAGAAGGAAAGGGGCATGTGGCACAGGAAAATGAAAGCAGCAGCAGTTGATATCTTTGCATTGCAGAAGGCCACTTCCTGAAGGGTACCCCGATTCAGCTCTTTTGACTTACCCTTGAGGGAGGCATAGAGGAGACAAGAGTGGTGGCAATGGCTGGCAGGAACCGTTGAAAATAGTTTATCATTCCCAAGAATTCTTGCAGTGCTTTGATGGCCGAGGGTGTTCGGAAGTTCTGAACAGCTTATACCTTCTCATGGAGGGGGTGGACGCTTTCAGGAGAGATGCAATGCCCTAAGAACGATACTCTATTGACGGCAAAGGTTCATTTGTCATACTGCACTACAAAGGCACTCTGTAGTAGGCAGTCAAGAACGTTGCATAGGTAATAGAGGTGTTCCTCTTTGGAGGAAGAGAACACAAGTATGTCGTCCATGTAACACACAGAAGGGGAGGTCCCTTAAGATGCCATTCATGAGGTGTTGAAAAGTGACCCCAGGATTGCAAAGGACAAAACAGGAGTAAATGAATTTGTATGTACCGAATGGGGTGGTGATGGCGTTCTTGGGGATGCCTTTTTGGTTCATGGGCACCTGTTAATACCCCTTCAAGAGATCAAGAGTGGAGAACACCTTTGCTTTGTGCAAGTAGGAGGTAACATCGGTGATGTTTGGAAGTGGTTAGTGATTTGGTTATCTGCGTGTTCAGATGCCTGTAACCCCACAACGGTGGAGAGCTATCCTTCTTCAGGACAATGTATAAGGGTAATGACCATGGACTTTGAGACCTTTTGGCAAAGGACCATTTCTACGAATGTTTGTTTAGTGACTGTCAAACAATTCATTGCCAAACGCCTGAATCTGGCAAACACCTGGGCTCCGTCATCTTGATATGGAGATAAATATCGTGCTTGGCGGGAACCATGGGCGTCTGATGAAGTTTTAGACAGAAGACTTCCGGGTATGATGTGAGGAGGTGGGTGTATGTTTCTGTAGTGCCCTGATGTTGAGTATGAGGTTTGATGGAGTAGGTTGAAGAGGTGTCGACATGTATAAGGCTGCATTGACTAAACTTCAATGTGCCGCATCATATGAGGTGGAGGAAATCGGCAAAAAAATCCACACCAAGTATTGTCAATGTTATGTTGGCAACAAGGAATTTCCAATGGTATTTGGTGCTTCCAAACAAGAGTGTGAGTGTCTCATACCTGTGCATGGGGATCTCAGATCCGTTGGCAGCTACCAGACGGGCGTTATTAAGCTTAGAAAGACTACATCACTTTCCTAGAAAGTGACATTGGTAGAAGGGAACGGCAAGCACCAGTGTCTATGAAAAATAGCACAGATTTATCTGCATTATGTAAAAAGATTATATTGGTGACAGGGGAAGCCACCACCACAAGCGATGGCCTTCTTAAAAGTTTTTTGGTCACTGACAACCATCTGACATTTCTTCGTAACAGCCCCGAATCTGGAGTGGTAGTAGTAGAACTCCAGCTGACGGGCGTCAGTAAGTGGCTGTAGAGGTCATTGGTTGGGGTATGAGCGAAGGTCGGTATATGTGGGTGTTGGTGGCTTTGTCGCCCTATGGTATTTTACAGGGTGGGCGTCTGTGGCTTACCGTATTCACGCTAGCTTCGGTCAGCATTGAATAGTTGTCCCCTTCATCAGGAGTGGATAGGGGTCTTGAAGGTGGTGAAGTGGCTGTCGATAAGGGCATCAATTGTGGTCATCAGGTCCTTCATGGGCAAGGTATCAACATCGGGGATGGTGGCACGTACAGGTCCGATTAGAAGTCATACCGAAAGGGCACAAAGTAGGTTGACTTCTCGAGGAGAGCCGTCTGGAGCAGGTTGCATCAAGCAATACTGGTCATTTCCCTGATAGCAAGCAAAGGATTTTGGTCCCCCAACGGCTGTTGGGAGAGCTGAAAAGCTTGGCTATATGGACAGCTAGCGATGGTGAGTACTGCTCCATGAGGTATTTTTTGAGGGCTTCATATGCTATTGGTCTCAAAGCCAGTTAGTGATTTCTGTTATTGTCCTCAGGGATCGCCGCAAGGACGTGGTCTGCTTTGCTGGGTGAGTAAGTCACCCCCTTGATGCGAAACAGAGCTTCATCGCCCTAGAACCAAGTGAACGTCTCTGCTGGCGAAGGGTGGCAGTTCCATCCATGCAGCGTGGATTAAAGAGTCAGGGTTGGTGGGTGATATCGTAAAAATGGAAGGGAGCAGTCGTGGGCAAAAATATGGTACGGAGCTGGTCTTCTGGCGGTCACATGTACGAGGAAGCTGTTAGGTACTAACAGAGAGGCAAGGTGAATGAAAATTTATTCAAGAAGATAATGAGCTTATATAGAAACAGTTGAAGGCAACAATGGCACAAAAATTCAATCTGTGAAACATGTGATGGCAAGCTTAAACAGGTTTTTCTATTATCAGTGATGGAGAGAGAGAGAGAGAGTGATATAAAGAAAAAAGCAATAGCATTACATTGTATGTACATTGTGTGTATGTAACACGTGCGGTACAACACCAACCCTTTCACTACGGCAAAGTATAGTATCCACACTCAGAAAGGGATAATATATATGTATATATATATTTATATATATATATATATATATATATATATATATATATATATATATATATGAATAAACTCGACTACATTTTGGTCCGAAACCCTCGATAGGTTTTCAACTTTTGGTGGTTGATAGAAAGAACGAATGAAGGTTGAATGATTAATGTTGGTGGACACCAAAACACTTTTACATCTATAGGACCTCTATGAAATTCAATCATTCGAATTTTGACTACTCGATATGATTGGTCATCATTGTCCTTGACCAAGCAAAACCAGCTGATTGCATGGAACTGAAGGTATCATTCCGTTGGTATGTCCATATCTATGCCATATATTTATGGTGACATTTGTAAACATTCGATCACTTTAGTCTGTTCAGTTTTTTCCTGATTCATTCATTCTATGTTTCTGGTTTAACTCTCTCTCTCTTTCTCTCTCTCTCTCTCTCTCTCTCTCTCTCTCTCTCTCTCTCTCTCTCTCTCTCTCTCTCTCTCTCTCTCCATCAACCATTAGAAGTCCTGCTTTTTGTCAGACTGACGCACAGGTGGCAACTAAGTTCACTTCTACAGTATATTTATGCTCAGTGTTTGAATTGATATTCAAACTGGTTAACTTAAGATTATATTCTACCCAGGACATCCAGAGAATGATGACAGCTATTTTATCGTCTATTTTGTCGTGTGAACTAGCTTTTGAGTAATGGGCGTGGTTCTATACATTATCTTTCCTTGATTTAAAAACAAGAAGAAAAGTTCATCGTAAAGTTATGACCATCACATTTACTACTGAGCTTTAGATATGTTCTCTCTCTCTCTCTCTCTCTCTCTCTCTCTCTCTCTCTCTCTCTCTCTCTCTCTCTCTCTCTCTCTCTCTCTCTCTCTCTCTCTCTCTCTCTCTCTCTATATATATATATATATATATATATATATATATATATATATATATATATATATATATATATACATACTGCATATATATCGTAGTATATATATGTATGTATACGTGTATATTCATATGTATATTTATGCACACAGACATACACTTACTTTGTTTTGTAAATAGACTTATCTGAAATAACAGATATTTAGTTTTTAGAATGCGTGAGTGATTCTTATTCTTGTATTCGTTCGTCCTTTTTTGAGATCAACTCATCTGACTAATAATTTTTAACATGTAATATTTTAGTCGTCTCGTCTATTGAAGATTTTGATGGAAAGCACCCCAATCAGTTGTACATATAAGGATGAACAAAAATCTTTCTCTTCGGAGGATATTAAAAGAACCAACCCCTCCATAATTATTTCATATTAGTTTTCAAGCTTATTCCTTAGAAGCCATCTACTTTGAATCCACTTATCTAAATCCCATAGAGGTCTAGTAACCTTTCAGCTGCTAATTATAAAAACAAAGTAAGCAAAAAACTATTCTTTGCTCTTTGATTTTTTAAAGCGATGGTAATTGAGATGAATAATATGAC
>NC_090768.1:5387433-5399933 GCF_036898095.1 Palaemon carinicauda
AACTAGATGTTTCACTTACGTAAAAACGGATGTGAGAAGATAGTGCTTTTTTAATGGTAGGATTTGTCACATTTGAAAGTGACAATGAGGGTTATTGTGAAATGTTCTATATCGTATCTACTTATAACAGATTAATTGAACAGTAGTTTCCCCCTTAATATTAATTATATGTAAGCTGTTATCGCAGAACTAAAATTTGAACGAGTTATCTATAAAAGAAACGAACTTGGAAAGTTGAATTTTTTAATAGTGTGATGGATCTCCCAAAAATTATTATGGAGATAAAGCGATTCTCAAAAAGAGGACGTATTCCAAATATTAAAAGAATGTATTCAATAGAGAAGAAAAGGCATTATATGACGTTCAAATATTTGATAATAAGAGAAGAATTCCCATTAATAAAAAGACACGCTGCATGCAAATTTATGGTAATCAACTCGACAGTCTCAACAAATTTTTAATAATCTTTACTTTACTGGTCCTATCAGACGGGGAAACCCCTCGCACTACAGGACCTACAGGATATGTTTGTCGTATACCTTCTTAGGTATTTAGAGAATCACACAGCGTATTCCGCGTTAATTGCCAAATCCACATTATCGAAGCACTAAGAAAATCTTCAGTTTCTTCTAGAAAGCCTTAATATATTCAGGCTTTCTGCTGTCCAGAGGGAGTCTGTTATATAGTCTCGGGGTCGCGTGTTTGAATGCTCCAGAACCTGCAGTAGATACATTTTGGCTCCGATAACTTGAAACCATCTGTAACGATTCTCGTGTCGACACGAACATTGTGCAATTCTCTTAGATATTTTGGGCGTCCGCTTCTGATAACTTGAGGAGATATATCACACATCTTGAGCTCTATTCTAGTTTTAATAGGCGGTCAGTGTGATTCAATTATTAAAGGATTAATCCTTTCTCGAGATGGGACGCCTTTTATCAATCGTGCCCCTTTGTTAATTGTTTTATAATTTCTTAGGTTGCACTTTGGGTAAATTGTTATAGATGGAATTACAGTAGTCAATCCTGGTAATAACACAGTTAATCACAATTTTCTATACAAAAGCAATTATTTTCAGATGATATCTAGCAATTTTTACTATATTTATTTGAACACTGAAAGGCAAATTACCGTCAAGTGATAGACCTAGGTCACGAACTACTAGATATCGGGACCAGATTGTTATTGATATTTATTTGGATGTCACCTAAGTTCCTCGAGTTCTTTTGCTTTCTTAGTACCATAAACTCGATTTTATTTTCATTTAGGTTTTATTGTTTAACTGTCATCCATTTCCTAATACATAGAATAGTGTGCACCTAGTGTACCCTCATGCAAGAGAACTCTAACTGAAAAAAGGGGAAGACTATGATGCAAATGCTATGGTAATCGATTCAACAGTCTTAACAAATATTTAATAATGTTTTATTTTGAAGTGTCCTCCTAGAAGAGCTACTTACCATAGCTAAAGTAAACGTAGCCACTGAACAATTACAGTGCATTAGTGGACGTATACTTCTGTGAAAAAGAATTGTTTCGTTAGGATAGTGTTGTTGGGTGTATGAGAAAAGAGGAACTTAATGGATGGAAAGGGGATCGTAAAATGATATAATGGGAGGTATTCATAAAAATTAAGGATATCCTTGTAAGCATAAGGTAGAAGTACTAGGTGATACTCTGAAGCAAAAGGTAGAAGTATAAGCAAATCTTTCTTTCCATATTCATAATGATTACCTTTTACTTGGGAGGATATCCTCCAAGCAGAAGTAAAAGGTTGACTCGTGTTTCGGGAGCGCTTAGTTACATGTTGGAACTTGTAAGATTTCATTTGTGCTGTCAAGATAAGAAAGAGTTTAGTATTTATAATACGTATTTAATGCCCTGTTTTTTCTTGTATTTAATTAAGTTTACGCATCAGAAAGAACACAGACGCCACCGCGCCTTCCCCAAAGCCTCGCTGGCGACATCTATCCCCCACCCCTTGCATTAGAAGTTCTTTGACCTCTTTTTAGATCCCCCACCCCTTGCATTAGAAGTGCTTTGACCTCTTTTTAGCTCCCACACCCCTTGCATTAGAAGTTCTTTGACCTCTTTTTAGCTCCCACACCCCTTGCATTAGAAGTTCTTTGACCTCTTTTTAGATCCCCCACCCCTTGCATTAGAAGTGCTTTGACCTCTTTTTAGCTCCCACACCCCTTGCATTAGAAGTTCTTTGACCTCTTTTTAGCTCCCACACCCCTTGCATTAGAAGTTCTTTGACCTTATTTTAGCTTCACCACCCCTAGCATTAGAAATTTTTTGACCTCTTATAAGCTCCCACACCCCTTGCATTAGAAGTGATTTGACCTCTTTTTAGCTCCCACACCCCTTGCATTAGAAGTTCTTTGACCTCTTTTTAGCTTCAACACCCCTTGCATTAGAAGTTCTTTGACCTCTTTTTAGCTCCCCCACCCCTTGCATTAGAAGTTCTTTGACCTCTTTTTAGCTCCCACACCCCTTGCATTAGAAGTTCTTTGACCTTATTTTAGCTTCACCACCCCTAGCATTAGAAGTTTTTTGACCTCTTATAAGCTCCCACACCCCTTGCATTAGAAGTGATTTGACCTCTTTTTAGCTCCCACACCCCTTGCATTAGAAGTTCTTTGACCTCTTTTTAGCTTCAACACCCCTTGCATTAGAAGTTCTTTGACCTCTGTTTAGCTTCAACACCCCTTGCATTAGAAGTTCTTTGACCTCTGTTTAGCTCTCACACCCCTTGTATTAGAAGTTCTTTGACCTCTTTTTAGCTCCCCCACCCCTTGTATTAGAAGTTCTTTGACCTCTTTTTAGCTCTCCCACCCCTTGCATTAGAAGTTCTTTGACCTCTTTTTAGCTCCCACACCCTTTGCATTAGAAGTTATTTGACCTTTTTTTTAGCTCCCCCACCCCTTGCATTAGAAGTTCTTTGACCTCTTTTTAGCTCCCCCACCCCTCGCATTAGAAGTTCTTTGACCTCTTTTTAGCTCCTACACCCCTTGCATTAGAAGTTCTTTGGCCTCTATTTAGCTCCCCCACCCCTTGCATTAGAAGTTCTTTGACCTCTTTTTAGCTCCCACACCCCTCGCATTTGAAGTTCTTTGACCTCTTTTTAGCTCCCACCCCCCTTGCATTAGAAGTTCTTTTACCTCTTTTTAGCTCCCACGCCCCTCGCATTAGAAATTCTTTGACCTCTTTTTAGCTTCCCCACCCCTCGCATTAGAAGTTCTTTGACCTCTTTTTAGCTCCCACACCCCTCGCATTAGAAGTTCTTCCTCTTTTTAGCTCCCACACCCCTTGCATTAGAAGTTCTTTGACCTCTTTTTAGCTCCCACACCCCTTGCATTAGAAGTTCTTTGACCTCTTTTTAGCTTCCCCACCCCTTGCATTAGAAGTTCTTTGACCTCTTTTTAGCTCTCACACCCCTTGCATTAGAAGTTCTTTGACCTCTTTTTATCTCCCCCACCCCTTGCATTAGAAGTTCTTTGACCTTTTTTTAGCTCCCCCACCCCTTGCATTAGAAGTTCTTTGACCTCTTTTTAGCTCCCGCACCCCTTGCTTTAGAAGTTCTTTGACCTTTTTTTTTTTAGCTCCCCCACCCCTTGCATTAGAAGTTCTTTGACCTCTTTTTAGCTCCCCCACCCCTTGCATTAGAAGTTCTTTGACCTCTTTTTAGCTCCTACACCCCTTGCATTAGAAGTTCTTTGACCTCTTTTTAGCTCCCACACCCCTTGCATTAGAAGTTCTTTGACCTCTTTCTAGCTCCCCCACCCCTTGCATTAGAAGTTCTTTGACCTCTTTTTAGCTCCCACATCCCTTGCATCAGAAGTTCCTTGACCTCTTTTTAGCTCCCACACCCCTTGCATTAGAAGTTCTTTGACCTCTCTTTAGCTCCCACACCCCTTGCCCTAGAAGTTCTTTGACCTCTTTTTAGCTCCCACACCCCTTGCTTTAGAAGTTCTTTAACCTCTTTTTAGCTCCCACACCCCTTGCATTAGAAGTTCTTTGACCTCTTTTTAGCTCCCACACCCCTTGCATTAGATGTTCTTTGATCTCTTTTTAGCTCCCACACCCCTTGCATTAGAAGATCTTTGACCTCTTTTTAGCTCCCACACCCCTTGCATTAGAAGATCTTTGACCTCTTTTTAGCTCCCACACCCCTTGCATTAGAAGATCTTTGACCTCTTTTTAGCTCCCACACCCCTTGCATTAGAAGTTCTTTGACCTCTTTTTAGCTTTCACATCTCTAGCATTAGAGGTTCTTTGACTTCTTTTTAGCTCCCAAACCTCTAGCATTAGAAGTTTTTTGACGTCTTTTTAGCTCCCACACCTCTAGCATTAGAAGTTCTTTGACTTCTTTTTAGCTCCCGCACCTCTAGCATTAGAAGTTATTTGACCTCTTTTTAACTCCCACACCTCTAGCATTAGAAGTTCTTTGACGTCTTTTTAGCTCCCACATCTCTAGCATTAGAAGTTCTTTGACTTCTTTTTAGCTCCCACACCTCTAGCATTAGAAGTTCTTTGACCTCTTTTTAGCTCCCACACCCCTTGCATTAGATGTTCTTTGATCTCTTTTTAGCTCCCACACCCCTTGCATTAGAAGATCTTTGACCTCTTTTTAGCTCCCACACCCCTTGCATTAGAAGATTTTTGACCTCTTTTTAGCTCCCACACCCCTTGCATTAGAAGATCTTTGACCTCTTTTTAGCTCCCACACCCCTTGCATTAGAAGTTCTTTGACCTCTTTTTAGCTCCCACACCCCTTGCATTAGATGTTCTTTGATCTCTTTTTAGCTCCCACACCCCTTGCATTAGAAGATTTTTGACCTCTTTTTAGCTCCCACACCCCTTGCATTAGAAGATCTTTGACCTCTTTTTAGCTCCCACATCCCTTGCATTAGAAGATTTTTTACCTCTTTTTAGCTCCCACACCCCTTGCATTAGAAGATCTTTGACCTCTTTTTAGCTCCCACACCCCTTGCATTAGAAGTTCTTTGACCTCTTTTTAGCTTTCACATCTCTAGCATTAGAGGTTCTTTGACTTCTTTTTAGCTCCCAAACCTCTAGCATTAGAAGTTTTTTGACGTCTTTTTAGCTCCCACACCTCTAGCATTAGAAGTTCTTTGACCTCTTTTTAGCTCCCACACCTCTAGCATTAGAAGTTCTTTGACTTCTTTTTAGCTCCCGCACCTCTAGCATTAGAAGTTATTTGACCTCTTTTTAGCTCCCCCACCCCTTGCATTAGAAGTTCTTTGACCTCTTTTTAGCTCCCACACCCCTTGCATTAGAAGTTCTTTGACCTCTTTTTAGCTCCCACACCTCTAGCATTAGAAGTTCTTTGACTTCTTTTTAGCTCCCACACCTCTAGCATTAGAAGTTCTTTGACGTCTTTTTAGCTCCCACATCTCTAGCATTAGAAGTTCTTTGACTTCTTTTTAGCTCCCACACCTCTAGCATTAGAAGTTCTTTGACCTTTTTTCAGCTCCTTACCTCAAGCATTAGAAGTTCTTTGACCTCTCTCTATAGCTCCCACACTTCTAGCATTAGAAGTTCTTTGACATATATTTCTAGGTTCCATACTTTTAGCATTAGAGGGTCTTCGATCTATATTTTGAGGTGCCTTACGTCTAGCATTAGAGGCTCTCTATTTTTAGGTGTCTTCGCTGTTCTCTCCTGTCTTCTAGTTTTCAAGATCTTCTTTCATTAGATTATCTGTTTATTTTGAGATTTCATTGCCTCTTTTCCTTAGTTCGTCAGTGTCCTTCTAGATTTCAAAAGAGATTTCCGTGCCGCGAGTCCTCACTTCGTCAGTCTCCTCAGGGAAATCGAAGACATTTATTCTTTACCTATCTGGGCAATGAGTAAAGAGATGAATACTATCGATTTCTCCGCATACACTATCATGCCAAAGTAAATGACGAGCAACATGATCTATATACCAATGTCGTCTGGATATGTCTTTACTTCAATGGCGAATTTTGGGACAATCCTGTTGAAGAACTACACGTCACTCACCGTTCAGTTGAACCATTCTGCCTCCATCCTCATTCCCCGCAATCCGTTTTTGCACCGATACAAAGCCTCGTACTTTTTCCTAGAGTATCCTTTAATAAGACATCGTCGCAAAAGCCCAAGCAAAGGATCCTTCAGGGCGCATATATTATGATCTTCAAAGCTCAGCTGCCAACGGAAGATCCTGTGTCTTTTTATAGGTCGGGCGATATAAAACGAACGATCGGCAACTTCGGCAGCAACCAAAACCATGTGTAGTTGATGGTGTTCCGAAGACGTAACACATAATTCTTCCCGGCAGCTTCCTATTCCGTGCAATTCCTTGGTTAGATTTTGCCAGCTACATACAGATCATATGAGGTGTTGCAGGCTACTTTTGAAAAAATGAAGATCAGGTCTTCAGAAGTCATTTGAAGCTCGGGGAGGAGTTGTTCAGGACTGCTCATTAAAATTTCAGTTCTGGAGTCATTCAGAAATCCATGTTAAGTATACGGCTATGTCCTTTGAAGACTTTTGGAAATTCGGGAAATGTTTCTTCCGAAACCGTTCTGAGATTCCGTTCTGGAAGCATTCAGAATTCCATGCTAAGTCTATGGCTATTTTTTCTGAAGCCATTTGGAAATCCGGGAAAGTTTTCTTCCGATACCGTTCTGAGATTCCGTTCTAGAGGCATTCAGAATTCCATGCTAAGTCTATGGCTATTTCTTCTGAAGGCATTTGGAAATCCGAGAAGATTTTCTTCCGAATTCTTTTAGGACTCGCGAAAAATTCCATTCTTGTTTTATAACAACAACAACAACAACAACAACAACAACAACAATAATAATAATAATAATAATAATAATAATAATAATAATAATAATAATAATAATAATAATAATAATAATAATAATAATAATAATAATAAAACTACGTGATTTGATTTATGCATTTGAGTTGAAAAGTTTTGAAGACGCTAAACGCTCAACTTTGCAATTTGAAGGAGACTTTAAGATACCCGGACGAAGGGTGAACGGTAATTGAGGTTTAAAGCAAACCGAATTGAAATAGTTGATTTCAGCTAAATTATTCCAGGTTTGGGATTTAGAACAATCTATTTCTGGTACGAATCGATATATGTATGTATATATATATATATATATATATATATATATATATATACATACATACATACATACATACGTATATATAGTTTATATGTGTATATACATGCATGTATATAAGCTTTTGCAGTATATGAATATTCTGTGTATATATGTATATTTATACGATGTATATATTTACATATATATACAGACATATATATATACATATACATATATATATATATAATATATACATACATATACATGTATATATATATAATATATACATACATATACACACACACACACATATATATATATATATATATATATATATATATTCATATTCATACATACATATACATATAAAATATATATATATATATATATATATATATATATAAACTATATTTATATATTATATGAATACAGTATATTTGCATGTACTGTACACACACACACACACACACACACACATATATATATATATATATATATATATATATATATATATATATATATATTCATTCATATACATACATACATATATACTGTTTGTACATACATACATCCCTAAATACAACAGCCTTCGTATTCTCCCAACTGTTTATACATGCAAAAGCAAATGTAAAATGCATATCACCAAGTTATGGCTTAACCTTGATATTTCATCGAGATTCCAGGTGTGGACAAGATATCTGTCCGCAAGCCACTGTACATTTTGTTCTTCAAAACGGAATAACATCTTGAAATCACGATCAAATGTGGGTAAACGGGGCATGTATTGTTTAACATGCCTCAAATCCACAAAATCTGCCATCGTAATGAGAATCGGACAGAACAACCTTTCTCTTCGAACTGCAGTCTGCTACTGACCAGACTCAGCTTTTTCGAAGCATATGCTCTTTACATGAAGTAAAGGGTCTTCTTTATGTATAACCATTTACTTATATGTGATTATAAGGATATGCTTTTGCTCTAAAAGTAGAAGCTTTTGCTTGAAATGTTTATGAATACAAGTAGAAGGATTTCCTTCATATTTTGCAAGTATAAGCATATCCTTTTCTTTATGAATACCGCCCATTGTAGTCCGTTTTTAATTGGAGATGTTATACCATATTGAATTCACTGTCAGCAGTTTGGATGCGAAATTTCTCCAGCTGTGATGGAAAAATCCGGTAATAATTCAAGAAAGTGTTGCTGAAAGAACAGAAACTTGAGAATTGCCTCTTGAAATAAGAAAATAATGGAGTATTAAGTGGGTATAAAAAGTCGTAGGAAAATAACTTGGAAAGAATCAGGACAATTCAAAAATTTTTAAATAAAAATGACTGAAGTGTAAAAGATAACTTGAAAGGTAATTCCATAAACATTTTCCAACAGTTTTAAAGCCGTGAAGGTGCGTTTAATAAATGTTTTCTTGTTATCCCTCTGAAAAAAACCATTTGTTATTCTTATATTGAATAAAATGTTAAGAGTTCGAACCTGATGTCAAATTCATGTATTATGAATAATATCTAAAAGGGCAAGAACATAAAAGATTTAAGTATTCAGTCAAAAGCTTCGTCGTACTTTTGACTGTTATGTTAAAATTTGATTGCCTTTGGATCATATCATGTAATGTTTCCGTCACAAGCCGATAGAAGATTACTTTTTTATCAAGTAGATTCATACTTTAGGATAAGAAATATTCTTATTGCAAGACGTTTTGTATGATAGCATCATGGAATTGATTCTATTAACACAATCATTAATCATTTAAATTGTCACATGCAATTATGGCCAACTTTCCTAGTCTTTTGAAAATGTGGAAATAGTAAAGTAATAATTTTCATGAGAACATTAAAAGTAGTCGTGTAACTCCTATGCATTTACAATAAGTGAATGTTATATCATGGATAAAGCGCTGGAGATTAGCACTTAGTAGTTTATACGCAATTATTATATAACCATTGAATTTATTAATTTTTACTTACTAGTGCACCTCTTATCCTTTCCATGTTTAGACTTGAATTAACAGACGATAGTTCTTTTTATTGAAGTACTTGTTTAAGTCAATTTGGAGATCAGGTAGGGCTGTTTTATCAATTTTCGAGTTATGTAAGTAGGGGGACTGGGTGGCAATCGTAGAAATTAATATTTTTCCAGTTTCTATGTATTTTATATACCAAAGACCACCAACGTTCGTCTAGCAGAGGTTTTCACTTTGGTAACACAAATACAAAGCTTTATTCTCCACCGCTGGGAGCCTCTGTTATATGTAAATTGTTCACCCAACTCTTTGCTATTGGTAATTGCATAACCATCATCATCATCAGCCGGTACTAGTCCACTGCAGAACAAAGGCCTCAGAGATGTCCTTCCACTCCCGTTTGTTTGTGTTTCTGTGCCAGTCTATATCCGCAAATTTTCGTAGCTCGTCAATCCATCGTCTTTCCTCCCTTAACTTTGTTTGCAATCTCTAGGGACCCATTCTATTATTCTTTTTGTACTTTTTTTTCTTACATTATATAATATGGACTTCCAAAATACCTTCACACGTGCGTAGAAATATTTGTTAGCCTTTGTATAAAGAAACTGCAGCAGTTGTAGCCGAATGATAGGCAAAAAGGGTGTATTAATAGCAAAATATTTATTGCTTCTGAACTAAATTGTCTTACAACAATAAATTATAAATATGTTCCAGAGTAAAAAAAAAAAGATCCATAAGTTTACCAAAATAATCTGTCTTGAAGCTTATACATTATCGCATAATGTATTTTATGTTCAAAAAATAATTCAAAGTATGAAATTAGGTTATAAAAAACAATTCAATATAACCCTTTTAGCCACTAGGTAAACATTTCTGAATATAATAAATAACTACTACCCTATCGGTAGAAAAGGAACTTTTTTGTTACACATGTTGGTGGAATACACACTTATGTACTTTCACTGGTACTTTTGTTGATATATATAACCATATGGATTGATTAGGTGCTGGAAGTATGGGAACCTCTGTAACATGATGGGAACGCGAACAAGATTTATTATAGGCGAGTCCTCGTTGTTGGAACCACCGTTTTCTGTAACGGTTTCTTGTTCTTGTGTAGACTCCTCTGGTTCTTGGGTAGACTCTTCATCTTTGGTGTTGATAATGTTCGAGTCTATTGGATCAGACCAGCATTCTGCCATGTAATCGTCTAGATTCCTGTTCTGGCATCTATTGACATAGGCAACCCTGTGAGATTATAAACATAGCTATTAATATTGCCAATCAATGCGTTTTTACAATAGCTATGAGGAACACATTTTTATATAATTGGTTATAAAATTGGTTATCAATTTTTTCTTGTTTTTATTTCTTAAGACTAATAGCTTGTATTAATATAAAATGGTAAATAATGTATTAGATGTGAATCGACATTCATTATTATAGGTAATAGCCATCAAATTTTACCACATCATCAGAAGTAATGTAAGAAAGAAATGACCGAACTCACCATGCAGTCAGACCTGTTCCTTTTCCCTTCCATCGTTCTGTGTCCCGGATAATTTTCTTAATGCAAGCCAGGTCATCTGTCAAATCGTCATCTAGGAGAGCTGTAAGAATGAATGACGATAATATGGAAGCATACTTATATGAAATGTTATTGAAAATGTTTACCCTCAGGCTATTTTTCTTGTAAAACATACCCTAATACACGTGTTTTTATTTAGGAAAGAGAATTTAATCAATAGTTTAAATGAAAAAAAAAATGGAATTGAATATGAACATTAGAATGTTCTATCTTCCGGAAGATAATGGTTTCAAGGGGTAGAAAGAGTGCTATTTCTGTGGTTGACATTAAATATAATAATATTTAGGAAATTTAAGAAATATAATACGAAAGCTTGTTTTCAATATTTAAAGAAGTAGAGGAAAATAACAGAAGTAACCATACAGTGGTAATAGTGTGCAGTAATGGTCGAATTGACTGGACGAAATATACAGAAGATAAGCTACAAAAGCAAAAAACCCAGGAGTCAAGTAACTAGAATCATAATGAGGAAAATCTGTATTGTGCCATGCTATGGGCATTGTTTATTATAAAATACTTTTTGAGACGTCTGAAAAAGGAGTTGAATTTTTTTTTCTTAATTTTCTACTTATGGATCATTGAGGGGCTTTGAATTGGCTGGATAAAACTGCAATATTGATCATTAGAAATTGAATATTGGACATTCTTTTCTGAGCGGTTAGTTTTCCTGAAGGCAAAAAATAGACTATTCCATTGAAAAATGGATATGAAATAAAGCGGCATTTTCATCGTTGTTCTTTGACTAGCTAATTAGGGAAAATTATAAGGAAAATCAGAGATAACATACATTATATTATTGCTCGTTTTTTAAATATAAATTATAGGTTTGAAGAGACAGTGTATATATTTAGATATGATGTAATAATGACCAAAAGAGCGAATGCAAATTTTGCTCACTATTGAAGGTCTGATATGAACAGCAAGAAGACCAGTTTGGTATATAGCCTACAAACAAATTAATTAGTAAGGTATGGCTGTTATTATGGACGATATAAGAACGAAAATAGTTCACTTTATTCTTTAAAAGAACAGACGTATTAAGAGATATGAGAAACGAAAAAGGCATCAGAAACATTAACAGGATGTTGCAAGGTCAAGATATGGAATGACTGGCATAAATGAAATGCTTACTAAGACCAGTGTATGTGTAATGCCATGCGCACGAATGAAGTTGCAAGTTGCTTCTTTTAGCATGAATGTAAGAACAGATCATTTACTAAGAGTCAGGATTCGTTTGTGCCCTTGAGAATCGCGATGTTAGTAGTAATGTAAATTAATATCCTCGATATTGTTGTGGCCTGATTGGTAACGTCTCTGCCTGGTGTTTGCCAGGGGTTTGAGTTCCGCTCAGACACGTTAGTGCCTTTAGCGTCTGCAACCTTTTTGGGGGAGCCTATAGGTCTATATGCTGAATCATCATCAGCCATTGCCTGATCCTCCCTGGTCCTAGCTTAGATGGAGAGGAGGCTTGGGCGCTGATCATATAATATATATAGTCAGTCTCTAGGGCATTGTCCTGCTTGCTATGGCAATGTCACTGTCCTTTGCCTCTGCCATTCATGAGTGTCCTTTAAAACTGAAGTATTGTTCGTAGACAAATGTATCAAATACTGCTACATCTTAAATTTCACATAGAAAAAAAATTATGAGATTATTGTTAGTGTTACTCAGAAGTCCTTGTAAATTTACTAAGCCATGTAGCCCATTAATTGGATTTTAGCCCATCGGAATAAGATAGAAAGCTTCTTATATCAAGAAATTTCAATCAAGAATAATTTGACTGAACTTATTCTTTATAATCGCTACAATAGAACTTGAACGTGAATAC
>NC_090768.1:5404933-5409933 GCF_036898095.1 Palaemon carinicauda
ATAATAGCTAATCTTTAAGACGGGTTTATCTTCCACTTTTTTTTTTTTTGGTCGTCTCAAGTGCCAATTATAGTTTGACCGTTTCCTCTTCCCATACAAAACTTGAATTTCGAGCTAAATATAACCCACTTAGCGAGGTCAGCTTGTTCCAAGGCGAACAACCCCATTATATACCAGTGGATAATTCTGCTAGTAAACACCAGTTGTGAAATCCAAGTTATCCTCCGATCTTCAAATAGATATCGTAGATATAATTGCTAACATAAAAAATGAACAGGCCCTAAAAATAGTTTTCAATTTCAAGAAAAGTTGTTTAGCTGCCTTGGACACAAGGAATCTTTGCAGTTCTAATTAATGGGAATATGTTTATAAAACGTTTATTACCAATCAAATTTTTGTCCCCTTTTAAAAGTTGTTGTAAAAAACAACTATATATTGAATCAAATATTATAAGTCTTTTCAGGATATCTTCAAATATTCGGTTTCTTCATTTATGTCTGGTACAACAATCAAAAATGAAGATTTTGTTGCTCAAGTAATTGGAGAATGATTTATCATCTGCAAAAAGAAAGCATAATAGATTATTTTAAAGCCACAATATTACTGTAATCTCAGTTGTCGATTTTGAAGCTTTATTTGAGGCTTTTGATAGGCGGCGCTTTAAATATAAATTCTTAGGTTTGGGTAAGATTATTTCAGTTCCGAGAACTTCTAACTATTACCGTATATACCCTGGTTAAATAATGGAAATCTATTACAATAAAATAAAAGGAGATTGTTATGATCAATATATTTCCAGATTGAATAAACCGTAATTAAATGATAGCTATTGCTATTATAAAAATAGTTTTGACCCGCATATTAAACATCATCCGAATTCATTTTCACGAATGAAAATTTTCCAGTACCTCAATAACATTCAATTTCATTTTAATTCCCTGATCAGTTGGATTAGCCTTGATCTTTTTGAAGGATTTATATCAACGACCTATTGAGAAACATTTGGCAGATATAAGAATATTCTGTTTATAAGTTTCTCTGTTGTCATGAAGGTTGGGGATCAAGAATCTGTGGTGTGCAACATTTACGGCATTGAATCATTTAATGTTCTCTTTCTCACTACGGAGTACATAGATAAGTAAATTCTTAAAGGGAGTGTTGCCAAGAAGTGTTGTCCCTCCGGTTTCAACAGGTATTTATGGGATTAGATTTCTAGATCATCGATCAGCCCGAATGGACGTTCAAGGGGCTTATGTTGCCACAGTATGAACCTATTTTTATGTACTTGCATGTACAGTTATATGTATATGTAAATGTTATATATATGCATATATGTATATGTATATATGTGTATATGTATATGTATGCGTATATGTATATATATGTGTATATATATGTATATATATATATATATATATATATATATATATATATATATATATATATATATAGATATACAGTATATACACACACATATGTATCACGTATCATGATGGGAATAAAAGTAAAAGACAGAAAAAGAGTAACATGGATAATAGAACAAAGTAAAGAAGAGAATATTCTAACAACAAAAAATATGACCAATAATAGATGGACATTAAGAATAACAGAATGGGTCCCCCAAAAAATTATATTATTATTATTACCATCATTATTACTTCAATACCAGCAACACCCAAAGTGGAAAAGCAGAATGCTATCAGTACAGATATTTATCAATTTTGATGTACCAAATATGTTTCACGTCTTAAAACATAATCAAGTAATTATATATACTGGCCAATATAATTAGTGGCATTCAAATAAAATTTACCCTAAGATATTGGTTGATAGATAGTTTAAAATCACAGAGGGCTCTCCGTGACCAGTTTGAATACCCTCATAGTTGTCCATATATAAATATATAAATATAGATAGATAGATAGATAGGAAACATTTGGCGATGGAACTGTCAAGTCTCGATTGACACTGGTTTGTATTTGGGGATAATTTTAGACACTGAAACTTTCAGGTAGCATACTGGTATTGAAATAGTTTTAGTAAATATTACAAAGTGTAAGTTTTCAATGAATCTTTAGAAAAATCTAATGATACAATTAAATTGATACTATCCTGAACATCAATTTTGTCTTAGTTTACATGATAATCTCTTATGAGCTGCGCTAATAACGAGCAGACTAACAAATTAATTGTCGAATATAGTTTTTATGCTACATTGAATCTAGCCTAACTTTTGAGTTAAATGTGTATACGAGTTTAGGAAATGCCCTTTTAAATATTATCATTAATATTTCAAAGTATCTGTTGGAGTTCGCTAGATAAACGGTTTTGAAACCAATTTGTGTTAAGGGATTATTTGTTGGTTGTGCTGGTATCAATGACTGTTAAGGTCAACTGCATGAAAAAAAATTATCGATGGGCGTTGTATGCTAACGTAGTAGCCATAAGGAAGAATTAGACGGGGTGGCTTCAAAGGTGTAGTTTTGTAAATTTAGTGGTTCCTACTTGATTCGCCTTGAAAATTATCTCTCTCTCTCTCTCTCTCTCTCTCTCTCTCTCTCTCTCTCTCTCTCTCTCTCTCTCTCTCTCTCTCTCTCTCTCCTCTCTCCTGTAGGTTTGCCTTCTAATAAAAATGTGGGAAACTCCGGCATTGCTTGCTTGCTTCCTTGCTTGTGTTTTTTTTTAAGGAGTTGGCAGGAAATACCGGTTTAGGCTAAACACGCATCACTAGGAAAGAGTTGTTGAATTTAACGGTTGTTACCCAAAATGTAAATTCTGTGTATAATGATATTTTCCCAAAGTCCCAGGCTTGATAAAACCAAGAGAAGAATGTATATATATATATATATATATATATATATATATATATATATATATATATATATATATATATATATATATATTTTATTGGCTATTGAACATATCCGCTAGTCTTTGGACTAAAAAACTTTTGAGAACTACGTACGGGAGTTAATGTCGTTGTTTACCAAATCTACATTAAAAATATTTTAGTCAAATATTGAGATTGATGAGATGGAAACTATTTTGAAAAGATATATCTGAATTGTGCTGTCTGTGGCAGATATTGGATGGAAGAGAGAGTGCTTCGACAGAAGAAAAATAATCTTAAAGCATGTTTTAACCTGGAAAAATATTCAGTAGAATACTTTAACCCATCAAATAAATATTGGTCATTTTCAAAATCAGTCGGTTGTCTAATTTCATTTAAATATATTTGTTTTGATTTAAGTAAGAATATAAGAAATTTCATCAATTTTCCCTTGAGGATCTTTATATTGAGAGAAAGTGCACGATACGATACCCAACATTCTGCTGTCTGCAACAAAGCATGCTCTCCTTCACTAATAATGACAAGGATTTTATGAGAAAGGCCTTTGTCTGGCACGAAATGAATGGCAGAGTAAAAAAAAAAAAATCAGGTAGACAGATGGCCAGACGGAAGCTAATAGCGGCTGACCTCATCCCTTGGGATCGTTCCCCATCCCAACCCGTCATACCAACATCTAATTACAAAATCAGTTTCTCGCTCGCAAAAAAAAAAAAAAAAATCTTTCTTCCTCCTGGTGATAGAAGGAGAATAGTAAGCAAGCTGCTATTACTTTCCCTTTCCAATACTGAAAGGAAATGTGGTGGTAACTGTGGCATCAGTTTCAAACTGTTTTAAACACCTATCTGACCATTCATTTAGTATATTTTCTCTGGTGAATACTTGGGCCATCTCAGACCGTTAAAGGTCGATTTGGCAATACAGAAATCTTGTTTGTAAAGGATTGTGTGGTGGTTGTGGGAAGGATGTGTGATGGGGAGGGGGATTTAAGTTCTAAATTCCTCCAGACGGACTTGCAAGGAAGAAGGTGCCAAGGTTGTCTCGCGGCACTTGGGGGTGGTTGCTTGTTGCCATGCTCCAGAATCGCAAGCCTTGACTGATTGCAATTACCAGGGACTGAGATACCTGTGGTGGCTGCAGATTTCTAATTGGTTTCATGGGGATTTCAGTGTCAAATATGTGTATTTTCCATTAATTATATGGAATACACTCAGTTAGATTATTTTGTGGCTTTTTAATATCTTTTAATACCTTGGAAGATCCAGGAATGATTATAATTTCCCTTAAAAGATAGGGCATAAGAGAGTGGATCGAGGGGTAAAGAATGAATATCCAAATCAAAATATTCTATCATAATTACCCGACGCCGAACGCTTTGTCATTAGAAATGTTACTATACTTTTTTAACCAAATAGTATCCATGACATCCTAGTACCAAACTGAAAAAAACTTTCCGCTCCGGAAAGAGGAAAATAATTGCGTCGAAGTTTGAGTTTGTTAATGCGTACGCAAAACTTTACATGGTATCTCGTTTAAGGAAAGAGAATTGATTATAATTATGTGAAAAGAATAATTACAGTAACATATGAAAACTCAATAGATGTTACCGACAGAAGTCTGTAAACATGGGTGATTCTGTAAGTGTGCTGTGCAGTCAGTGCACCTCAAGCAGAGTTCTGTAGGCATTATTACGGATCTTTGCAGCGTTCCTTTGGACCCTGTTTCTACTTTCTTTATATCCTTTTACTACACTTCTATTCCCTCTCTCTTCTTCCGTCTTGCTATCTAACCTCTTTTTAACTTTGTCCTCATGGTGCTACTCCAGGGCTTTTCCCTAGAAGCACCAGGGCGCTGGATGACCTCACAGGCCCCAGTGGCAGGCTATTAACTCTAATCCATCAATTCGACCCTAAACCAGGGTTGAATGCTTTGGCAACTGAATTATAAAGTAAATTCTATATAAATAAGCAAAATTAACTGATTATGTTGTGTGCCAGCAATAACCATACTCTTCATTCCATATGCTATTATTATTATTATTATTATTATTATTATTATTATTATTATTGACTAAAATATAGTTTGGGGGAAGAGAATGCCATTGATAGAAGACACTGGAGAGGGCGCTTCAGGCAACCGATCCCCTAATGTA
>NC_090768.1:5422433-5434933 GCF_036898095.1 Palaemon carinicauda
ATTCATTAAAATATTCTCTATTCAAAGGTCATGAGAAATAAAAACTAGCAAAGATAACTTGCTAAAGTATCTTTGAAAACTTAAGAGTTAAAAGTCGTGTCATTTGCTTCTTGCTTAAGAGTCACGATAATGAAAGAACGAAGAAAAACAACGAAAGAAAGAATGATGATTATAAAAAAAAAAGGACGAGACTTCCTCACCCTGTCAGTCGAGAATTTAAGTTTACAGCAAGTTGTTTTTTTGGTCACTGACCTTGCCCATGTATGTATTTGTATTAAACTAACTGTAACCAGAAGGGGATATTTACGAATTCCCGCATGTATAATGAAATCTTACGGATTCAATTTCATACTATTATTCCTAGCGCTAATTCATTTCGAACAATCTCCATCACACTCAGCCTTGATCTCGACCTCAAGAACCTCTCCTAAACGTCCAATTAGGGCTCACGCACCTGAGAGGTACGTTCTTTGAACTGTGTTTTTCTCCCATTTTATCCAAGGATGGGACTGCGCAGTTGAACCACACGTGGCAGAGAATGAACAAGCATCACTCAAACAGAGAATTGCGAATGTTTTAACGCAATAGGAGATTGAGTTTTTAGATGAACAAGCATCACTCAAACAGAGAATTGCAGTTTTAACGTAATAGGAGATTGAATTTTAAAATGAACAAGCATCACTCAAACAGAGAATTGCGAAAGTTTTAACACAGTAGGAGATTGAGTTTTAAAATGAACAGGCATCACTCAAACAGAGAATTGCGAATGTTTTAACGCAATAGGGGATTGAATTTTAAAAATGAACAAGCATCACTCAAACGGAGAATTGAGAAAGTTTTAACGCAATAGGAGATTGAGTTTTAAAATTGAATTTTAAAATGACATTTAAGCGCAATAGGAGATTGAGTTTTAAAATGAACAAGCATCACTGAAACAGATATGTTAATGTTTCAACAACAAAGATAATTGAATTTTGAAATGGAGATGAAAGCTTGACATAGTAAAAGTACAGATATAGTCGTTCGATACGCATCTTTTTCTTACAGCCCCTTGTGCTCTGTCTGTAACACGCAAAACAAAATAAGTTTCAAATATCTCTCCTTGCATGGCGTGTGTGTGCAATTATCTATGATGAGTGTTTGTTACCTTAGCACTTTTCTTGTGTCAGTGCAATCATTTTGAATCTCTCTCTCTCTCTCTCTCTCTCTCTCTCTCTCTCTCTCTCTCTCTCTCTCTCTCTCGTGCATTAAAGCTATCGCAAGGGATAGTTCTTAAGTTGAACATTAAATGATTTGAAATTATTTTGGATGGACGACTACGCTTACTGAAATGATAGTTTAACGATTCATTGATAGCGTTAGTAACAAGCTCGAATATATTTTTTTTAGATAGATATAATGAAAAGGAAATTCCAATAAAAAGTAGAGATAGTGAAAATAAAAAGACGTACAAGGAACGGCAACATCAAAATGAACTGAAAAAAGCAACATATAAAGTAATTAGCAGATCATGAGTACCATATGAAAGTCAATAAACCATTCAAATAACGATGGGTAATAAACTACAAGAAGCGATAACAAGATATGAATTATATACTCTTGACTGAACCGATCACCGAGTTCATTATATGTTTCAAATAACATTTAGAGATTATACAAGGCCACCTCTTAAAGTGATCATCGAACTCAGAATAAATTCGCTGACCTTGCAGTCAGTTGGTTTCAGAAACACACAAGTAACTAACAAACTGTGTAAGCCCAGCTTCAAAGCTTAGAGACTTGAAAATGTTTAAAGCTGTCAAATTATTTTCTAATTCTAAATTCTCTCTCCATGGAATACGGTGATAATTTGGTAGATGTAGCATTTTTTTTTAGCGGCCGTGACACCATTCTCCTTGGATTATAGACTGAGTGACGAGTCTTGAATATTTGTAGTTTGACTTTAGCAGTGTAGAATGTCCCCTATATAATAAGAAGCAACTGTCTGAATATATATATATATATATATATATATATATATATATATATATATATATATACATATATATATATAACGGATTTTGAAGTGAAGCAAAAAATCTATTTTTGGGTGAGGTAGCCATGTCGTCCTGATGGAAGTTCCTTCATTAGTAGCTTCCTAGGTTATATTTGACTACAGTGATATATCCCGGAGAATTTACCAAAGGTATCCAGAATTCTAACTCCTGGAGCGAATATCCCTTAAAATTGGATATCGTGTAATCAGAGGACGTATTCTTGACACGTCTCATAGCTATCTACACCCCTAATAGCGTTTCCGCTTCGAGTGGGAAAAAGTGGCAAGAATATAGGAGAGCCGTTAAAGAGACAACGCTCTCGACACTCCTACTGTACTGTAAATAGTGCGCCGAATCGCCACCGCGAGGCGCCACCAAGCCATTCTTTGTAGCTTTGTAGGTGTTGCAGATACAGTACCATAGGGAGGGAATCATTATCCTTTTGTCAAAAAGAGGGTGGGTCCATCAGGACGACATGGCTACCTCGCCCAAAAATAGATTTTTCGCTTCGCTTCAAAATCCATTTTTTGGGCTCAGGCCATGTCGTCCTGGTGGAAGTTTACCAGAGCATTAATGTATCTGTGGATTTTCAATAGTGCCGTTATCTCGAGATAAATATTTCCTATTTGGTCTTCTAGACCTAGAGACACTTGATGTTACCGTTATACATCAATTAAATGATCATAAACTATGTCAGTTCTTCCTGCCCCCTACAGGGAAGAGTCTGGGTAGACTCTAGGAAAAAACTCGAGGATTGTGAGTTCAAGGAACAATCTAGCAAACAGTTTGTATATTAGTATCATCATATACATAAAGTATAGTTTGTACTTAGATGGTATATATCTGTATAGGTTACTGATACCTCCCAAGTCTGGCTGAAAAGAGACAGACAGGTTTACATACGTGTAGGAAACCTTAGTTCAGTAAAATAAACAGTTTAGTACAATTAGTTCTTACCTGTTTGCTTCGAACAGTCTTAACTTTAGTTCCCCAATATTTTCTTAGATATTAAAAGAGTCAAGGATGCTCTGACTTTATTCTTAATCTAGAATGTTTGAGGCGAAAGAGACGCAAAGATTCCTTCTATTGTTTATTACAAAAATAGAAATCATGGATGTATTCAATTACATCTTATGCAGAACATTTCTGCATAAAAGCATAAATAGTAATAACAGAATTACAATAAGTTTCACCTGAAAAGGAAAGCATTAGCCACTCTAAGGGAAATATAAAATTTTGCTATGTATTCTGTTGTTACTAGGAACACTGTGCATATAAGTATGCCTGGCACTTGTGTCAGTCTATTATGCTTAATGTCACCTGTGTAGAGAGAACAGTCTATTGTGATATCACTAAACACAATACTCGACATGATACGTCTTACGAGTCTATCATGTACACCCTTCACTAAAAGTCCCAATTAGTGCACTGTTCTTCGCAGTAATCAAGTGGCAGGCTTTATGATACTGCCTGCCGCCACCACATGAAAATTTTATTTCCTGTAATTGCTTCGCATAGTGTTTGAAGAAAACTCTGGATGACTTCCATCCAGTATAAGCCCGAAGGCTTCCAAACGACATCGTCTGAAAGAAATTCAGAGACGAGGCAACTTTTCTCGGATCATGACCTGCGGGTGTACTGTCTGGATCCGCTCTGCGTATAAAATAGGTGATTTCCGCCCTTAACTGTTTCAAGGATAATGTTGAACCAGACGTCTCTCCCTTGAAAAGCTGACCTCCCTTAAAGTCAGAAGTTCTACGAAGATAGACCTTTAGGCATTCCACTGGGCAGAGGGATGCTTCTTCCTTCAGAGGGCAGATTCTCCAGGGACCCCATCTTTTAGTGGGTAGCTCGTTCTTGGCGAGAAACGTCGGATCCGGAAAGAGGTTCAGTTCTCCAGAATCTATGAACTGAATGTGGCCATCATCCCTCGAGAGGGCCACTATTTCGCTAACACTGGCTCCTGAGGCTAGTGCAAATAAGAATATCACCTTTTGAGTCAAGTCTTTCAGCGAGCAATCCTCATTGTTCAGAGTTGATGCTAAGTGAAGAACCTTATCCAAAGACCATGAAATGGACTTTGGAGGAGCTGCGGGCCGAAGTTTAGCGCAGGCTTTTGGAATCTTGTTGAAGATTTCATTAGAAAAGTCTACCTGGAAGGCATATAGGATTGGTCTGGCTAGGGCAGATTTACATGTAGTAATCATGTTGGCTGCTAAACTTTGTTCATGAAGATGGATGAAGAAGGACAAGCAGAAATCAGTAGAAATCTCCTTAGGTTTCTTCGCCTTGACAAAGGCCACCCATTTCTTCCACGAAGACTCATATTGTCTTCTTGTTGACTTTGACTTGTATTCTTCTAAGAAGTTAATACTGTCCCTAGAAATCCCGAACCGTTTCTTGACCGCTAGGGCGAGAAAATCATGAGATGAAGGTTCTGGGTTTTCTCTGATGAAGCTGAGACAGTCAATTGCTGCACTTGCTGAGTCAGAACTGGGTCCGGCCACGGGATCAGCTTCAGGCGTAGTTTCGTTATTAAAGGGAACCAAACACTGTTGGGCCACTTGTGGGCCACTGTTTCTGCTATCTCCCGAAAGGATCTCAGTTTGTCGAGGACTTTCAGCAGAAGGTTGGTTGGAGGGAACAGGTATATCTTGGATCACCTGTTCCAATCTATGGACAATGCGTCTGTCGCTTCCGCTAGAGGCTCCTCTTACGGGGCTACATACCGGGGTAGCTTCTTGTCGCTCGTTGAGAAGAGGTCTATCTGCAGTCCTGGGACTTTGCGTAATATGAAGGAGAATGATTTTGCGTCTAAGGACCATTCTGACTCTATTGGGTTGACCCTGGATAGAGCGTCCGCTGTCACATTGCGTAACCCTTGAAGGTGGACTGCTGACAAGTGCCATCTCTTCTTCTTCGCTAGATGGAGGATGGCCAGTATCACTTGATTTTTGTGAGGCGATCTCGAGCCTTGTCGATTTAGGCATCTCATTACAACTTCGCTGTCTAGAACCAGACGGATGTGGATTGAGCAGCGAAGTTCCAGTTTCTTGAGAGAGAGAAGAACCGCCATGGCTTCCAGAAAATTGATGTGGAAGGACTTGAAGAGGGGAGACCAGGATCCCTGGACTTTCCAATGATGAGAGTGACCTCTCCACCCTTCTTTTGAGGCGTCTGTGTGAACGGTGACTGCCGGTGGAGGTGGTTTCAGAGGAGCCTTGCTCTTCAAGTTCTTGGCTTCCGACTATGGTTTTAGTAGTGATCGCAGACGATTTGGAATCGGCCTTTGTAGATCTCTTCGAGCGTTTGATGCGTAGTTTCTCCAAACTCCTGATGCATCTTTTAATTGTGCTTTCAATATTGGATCTGTCACTGTGGCAAACTGGAGGGACCCCAACACTCTCTCCTGTTGCCTTCTTGATATCCTGTCGAATTGAAGAAGTCTCTTGACAGATCCTGCTATCTCTTTCCTCTTCTTTGATGGAATGGAAAGGCAGTGTGACTGTAAGTCCCAGTGGACGCCCAGCCACAGGAACTTTTGAGCTGGAGATAGACGAGACTTTTCCAAGTTGATCTTGAATCCTAAGTGTTCCAGGAACTGGATCACTAGCTTGGAGGCTTGCCTGCACTCTTCCTCGGATGCTGCCCACACCAGCCAGTCGTCCAGGTAGGCTACTACCTGGATCCACTTTTAGGCGTAGTTGATGAATGACTGCATTTGCAAGCTTGGTGAATACCCTTGGGGCTATGTTTAGACCGAAGGGCATGGCTCTAAAAACGTACTTTCTTTTCTGTAGTTTGAACCTTAGGTAGGGGGAAACTTGACGGTTGATTGGAACATGCCAGTACGCATCCGTCATGTCTATGGAGACTGTGTATGCCCGTTTGGGCAAAATGGTCCTCGTGTAGAAGCGTCAGCATTCTAAACTTGTGGTTCACTATGAACTTGTTGAGCGGTGATAGGTCCAGAATATGACTGAGCTTTTCCGAATCCTTCGTCGGAACACAAAATAGCCTTCCTTGGAATCTGATGGACTTTGCCTTCCTTATAATTCTTTTGTTCAGGAGTTCCTGAACATATTCTTTCAGAATGGGGGTTGAATGCTGGAAGAATTGAGGAAAGTTTGGTGGAGTTGAGCTCCAACTCCACCCTAGTCCGTTCTAGATTAGGCTGTGGGCCCAGGGATCGAAGGTCCAACGATCCCGGAAGAGGAGAAGTCTCCCTCCTACCGGTAGCATCTCTCATGGAGTGCTGGTTGGAGGACTTGCCCCCTTGGCCACGTCCAACTTTGTTACCCTTACCTCTGAAGGGGCGTCTAGAGGATCCTCGAAAGAAACCTCGAGACTTCGGCCTAAAAGCCGTCGATTGGCTTTCAAGAACTGGGGTGAACACCGGCGATTGGGTCGTCGGTGTTTGGGGCACCAGTTGGAAGGTGGTGGTTGGTTGTGCCACCGTCTGGGGCACCGTGGCCACGGGAAGCTGTTGCTGTTTTCTAGGCCGAGAGGGCACTCTTGGTCGTTTTGATTTATTCTTCGGCTGGGGACCCTCGTCAGCAGAAGATTTTCTTTTTGAGGACAAGCCCCATTTGGAGAGGAGATTCCTGTTCTCCGTAGCGGCTTTGTCCACGACCTCTTTGACCACTTCGCTTGGGAAGAGGTTATAGGGTCTATGACAATTACCCCCCCCCCCGTGGACAATTACCCCCCGTGGACAGTTACCCCCGAGGATAATTGCCCCCTAGGACAATTACCCCCCCAGGATAATTACCCCCCTAGGACACCTACCCCCGTGGACAACTCATTTTATAAATGGTTTAAAATAATTGCAATAAAACTAATATAACATCATTTAAAATAATTTTAATGTATATAAATGCATTTACATACAATATTCTTAAAAGAAAGTTGAAGAGTCATAAAAACATTAAAATGAAAAGTTTAAAAATGCGAATTATATGCAATACTTCGTAGGTATTGTACTACATCTCTATTTTCATTGTTTTTAATGACTGAAATAATACGGTATGCAACATCTAAATATTTCTTTCGAGATGGCTGTCCATGATAACCTGCCAAAGATTAAACCATATGTATTTGTTGCAATGAATGTTCTCTTCTGATGCATGTTAAGAATTTCCAAATATTTTGATGACAACAACCAGCATTCGCTAAGAAACTCCTGTGCCACCCTTCTACGCCACTATTGGTTCTAGGAAATTCATCTACCGTTCTGTTGTACATACTCCACAACTCAATTGAAAACAATGGTTCGCTCCTTCTTCCTCTTCGACATGAGCGTCCTAAGTATGTGCCTTCAAAGTAGTCTTGCAATGAATATGTTTCAGGCAGGAGGAATTCATACAGTTTCAAATGATTTTTCGACATCACAGGACGGTACCAAAGCTAAAGCTGCTCTCATTCTGTGTTCCAAAGATCGGAATTCTTTTGTCAATTGACCAAGAGTCAAAAAGAAGAAAATCTTGACCATCTTGTGTTTCGGTATATTCATCTGTTAAAACAAGTTCCTGGGCATTTAAAGGCAATGGCCGTGAGCGAGATAAATGTTGTCGATATCGTCTAATATTACGTCTTAAATGATGAGTTGGTGGTAGGTTTGCTCCGGTTTCTTCATCAATGCTTCCACAAGACTCGGAAAGTATTTGCTGCGCTGTTTCTTCTGTACTGATGGCTCTAATATTGACTCTTTGGATAGTTTTCGCAGCATCAATTTTCGCTTTAGATGGTGCATGGGTGTGATTATGAAAAGTACCAACAACTTCACTTCGTTGAATATGAACTTTTACTTTAGCTCTGTAACTGGCTTTGTTTCTTCTTTCTTCACACTCAAAAGACACAACACCATTTGCCAAGTCTTTCTGCTTAACATTTATATATCCATCAAGCACTAGTATGTCTTTTCCTCTAGAACTTCTGATAAATTCCATGTTGCTTAGGGGATATTGGTCGTTTCACTAAATACCAAGAAAAGTAATGTCAAGGAAGTAAATAAAACAAATTTTTCTTGAAACCATTTAAAAAATTTTTGTTTATAAACAATTTCAGAAACTATGTAATTGTCCACGGGGGGTAATTGTCCTGATACCCTTTTTCCCCAGATATTGGAGGCTATGAGCCTCCTTGGTTCGTGTCTCACCGCAGCCGAGGCGAACACGAACTCTCTACAAGTCCTTCGGGCTTTAATAAAGTTGTACAAGTCCTTGGTGACTGTCGTCAAATTAGATTTGGCGAAGACCATGTACATATCTGGGGTGTCCGAGATGCTTGCCATAGTCTCTAAGCCAGTCTGCAGAGATATGGAAGCAGCAAGACGTTCCTTAGTCTCTTGTTCCCTGCGCAGAAGAGACTCCGACAGCTTCGGGAGGTCTTCACCGAACTGTCGTCCAGCAATATCTGCCTCCAGCTTCCCAACTGTGAAGGTGTTATGAACATCCTTCCAGTCTTTATCATCTGATGGAAAAGCAAGGGAAAAGGGTCTACACGCCTCCAGTGTAGGGCAAGGTTTCCCTGCTTCAACTGCCTTTAAGGCTGCCTTAAACCCTTTGTCCATAAAGGGGAAGGCACTTTTGGGGTCAGCAATAAAGGACGGGTGCTTTTTGCTGAGAGCCGGCACCTTGGAGCTAGTAAAGGCCCTCTCTTTCAAGGTGGTCGTATATAAGGCCTGAGCCTTAGAGAGTTCGAAGACAATCGTCTCCTTCGGCTCTGTTTCCTCCTTGGATGCAGGTTCCGTCCTCAGACGGACATTGCAATCCGGGTAGGCCCCTTTGCTGGGCCAAAACTCAATTTCCTCTACTGGGACAGTGCCCAGTTTCTCTGAGAGGAAGATCTTCCCCCCCGACATTGGCATATGCTCTGCATATCTCCAAGGATTAACGTCAAAGAAAGCGGGGAGATCCTTGACGTTTAGCTTCTTCGGGGCTAAACGTGTTGCAACCAAGAAGCTTCTTTCTCGGACGATTTCTTCTGAATGTCCTGCATCATAGACAGCAGCGAGTGCAACGTACTCGTGATGGAATCTAACTGGGGTGCAGTAGATGAAGTCGAAGGCACCGGCTCTGTCACCGCGGCTGATGACACCGAAATCGTATCGGTCTTATCAACTTCGGCCTCAGGAGGTACGTCATCCTCCTGCTCCAGTTCTTCGACTAGGAGATTGTTCTCAGTCTCCTCTGAGACAACCGACATGTTGTCATTTAATTGGATGCCCTTCAAGGCGTCCGAAACATCAGATTCTACCGGAATCTGAACAAGGGGAATCTCAGGTTGAGCCTGGGGAATGATTGCATCCGCAGATGCCCTAGGGAAAAGATAGTCCCTCATCCTCTTATTAGGAAGGTATGGTCCAGAGGTGTTCTTCTGAAAACCTCTGACCCATTTTCACAGCGCGTCCCTTGCTGCATCCCTTGACTCAGTAGACTTTTGATCATCAAAAGCCTCTTTTACCAGTTTGTTACAAACGGTACATACCTGTGGGTCCCAGTATTTGAGAGCCCCCTTGGTGACTGCGCAGCGAGTATGGGCCCTGCACACGTCATGGCCATAGAAGTTCTTGCTACGGACCTTGCAAAAGCTGTTCCCACACACGGGATGCTTCTCCTGTAAAGAAAGAAAAGCATATAAGTATTCGGTGAAATTCTCAGATTTCAGCATACATATTTTTTAAAAATATTAGCTTGGATAGAGTAAGCTAGAAATAGGAAAGACACCTACATGTGCTTCCTGTCCAGCCCATTGCTATGACCTCCTCCAATATTGAACAATAAATTCTTAAAGAATTTTGTATGGGAAGATAATATCATTTGATATAAAGTGTCTTCTTAACACAATGTCCCAGGTTCAATATTGGGGGTAAGTTGATGGTCGATAACCATTAAGTGGTAGAGAGGATCATTCTCTTATATGTGATGGTCTCACAATAGGCTGCCCATGAAGCACCTTGTAGGTTGGAAAAACTATTTGGGCTACAGCTCTGACTGGCAGCGGTATGCCGCCAGACCTGCCGGCCTTGCCAACATATGCCAGCCTACTCTGGGCTATTGAAGGCAGTTACTGTCTTCAGATCTATACTTTGGGTGGCCGACTGCCGGCCGACAACTTAGTTGCCGGCCACTGGTCATAGTATGTTTATTGTCGTTGGGTTATTGCTCAGAGACACCCCCAGCAAGTGGCGGCAGAGTAACTGCCAGCCGACAGACAACCAACATGGCCGCCGACAGGTATAAGCTGCCGGCGGCCGGCCCAGTAAAAGGAAAGGTAGAGAAAAAGAGAGCGGATGGAGGAAGGCAAAGGCCCAGCCTTGCCGACCTACATCCCGAATGAGGGTTCAAGTGGAAGGGGGAATTATATTCGGGCTTCCACCTAACCATATCCCATGCATATGGGCTATGGAAGGCAATCCAAGGGAGGACTGAAGAACACTCTAATGATTATGAGGGTACCTGTCGGCAGCCGGCCCAGCCGGCAGCAGACAGGGAACCTCAGGCCAGTTCTGTAGATTACCCTTAGGGTCAAATATAGAATGACGGCCAGGGATGGTGATGGCACATCCAACACAAAAGAGACAGCGGGGAAGGGGTAAGTGTCCTATAAGTAAGGCAATACCCGAAGGCATTACCTAACTTGAAGGATTCTGATCTCATAAAGTAACCTCAAGTAGGGGAAATAATTTCCCCAGGTTGGGTTAGTCAAGTGAGAAAGCGGCACACAGGACACAATCTCGCAAGAGAACAGAATCTCGTACCAGAGATCTTAGGCAAGGAAGAAATAATTTCTTCGGTCTAAGATCTACCAGCACAGGACTGTCTGCTAGACCAAGGAAGGGGGAATTGTTATACAAAAACCTCCACGTATGGTCTAGGGAGGTCTAGCCTCCTGTAAAGACAACTTAACCTGACTTGGGAATAATTTCACCAAGACAGTAAGATGTCTAACACAGACTTTTTACTCTGATGTCCCATTCTAGATTCAAAACCGACTCAGTGGTTAAGAGAAAGAAACGAAACACCCCAGTAAATTTTGCCAGAACTCAGTTCACAGCAAAACTAACTGAGGATAGCCTAGGCTAATCAGAGATAAGGGGAATTGCTCTTAAATCTCGCCAAGAGATTATATCAACTTAGAAGGTATAGGAGGCATCAACCTCACCTTAGAAGACAATACAAGAGCAATTGGGGACATGTACGAAAGTATACTAAAGCCCCTAGGCTAGTAAGTCTAGGAGCATAGAGAATCGTTCACCGAAACTCTCTTGTATACTATCTTGGAAGAGGAAAATTTATGCAGTAATATCTTAATTGAATAAAATATTGCCTGAGCTTCAATAAAACTTTACCAGGAAGGTTATATCATGCATGAAGTGTGTAGGTGCCTAGGCTAGGAAGCCTAGCACTCGTGAGGCTCGATCATAATAGCCAAATCCACGACAACAATGACATAGTATAAAAATCCCTAGCTAAAATACTAAATAGCCAAAGTTATTAAAGCAAATAATGCCGGGAAAGTCGTTCTGGCTAACTAGATGTACAGGAAGAACGACCGCGTTCATGACGCCATCCGGCTGGCAACAGCTCTTGTTACGTTAATTACGATCTCAATCGTAGAGTAAAACTGGCAAGAGCTTACATTTACGCAATTCAAAGATATTACTTAACTTTCCAGAAGCTGATGAGGCTGGTGAAGGCATCATAGCAACAAATAACTCTAAAATAGTGAGAGATAACACGGGATAACACCGGTCAACGAAGCTACAAGAGAAAGAATGGCTTGGTGGCACCTCGTGGTGGCGATTCGGCGCACTATTTACAGTACAGTAGGAGTGTCGAGAGCGTTGTCTCTTTAACGACTCTCCTATATTCTTGCCACTTTTTCCCTCTCGAAGCGGAAACGCTATTAGGGGTGTAGATAGCTATGAGACGTGTCAAGAATACGTCCTCTGATTACGCGATATCCAATTTTAAGGGATATTCACTCCAGGAGTTAGAATTCTGGATACCTTTGGTAAATTCTCCGGGATATATCACTGTAGTCAAATATAACCTAGGAAGCTACTAACGAAGGAACTTCCATCAGGATGACATGGCCTGAGCCCAAATATATATATATATATATATATATATATATATATATATATGTATATGTATATGTATATGTATATGTATATATCACGTCACGCTCAGTAGTCATACCCTGGTGAGAAGGGGCACACCTAGAGTTACACTCGGAAACCACACTTTCTTACACATTGCCGAAACAGCTGGTTGTAGTTAGGAAAGGGGGACGGGGTGAGAAGGGTTGAATTTTTGTGTGCATATCTAAGTATTTAGACATCATTTTTGACGGGTCGATTATACTAGTTAAGAATATTAATGGCTTACTATGGTGTCTGAACGGTCAGAAATTATCGATAGGGTTAATGATCAGAGCCATAGCAATTCTTTACCATTC
>NC_090768.1:5439933-5467433 GCF_036898095.1 Palaemon carinicauda
CTTTTAATTCTTCTAATTATTATCACGTGTCTTAGACAAGTTATCTGGTGGACTTCTGAGGGGCAGTTCCTCATTATAGATTTTAATGAACACACGAAAAGTAGCTGGGTATTACTATGTCAATTTAAGCATTTGAATAGTCAGAAAAAATATATTATTGATGCAGGTAAAATTACTGATTGCACTATCACTGTTGTCGATAGTACTACCCGTTAATGTGATTATCGTCTAGAAAAATGTGATTATAAGGAGACAACACTACTGTACTCTCTATTAGTAACTCGCTACTGCCAAAAGCGAAAAGGTCATTATTGTGCAGGCGGGTAAACATTTAATTTGTGGTGTGGCACAACGGAATCATAACCTGCGTTGCGCTTTCTGTACAGATGAAATGGAATTATAAATAGTTTCATATCTGCTGGCCAAGGGCTTGAGTCCGTATAGTATAGTAAAGAAAAAAGTAATGATTAAGGAGCCTGAACTTGGGCCATGATAGAATCTCTTCTTGAGGTGGTGTTGGGTTTCACTTCTGTTTACCTCATAGAAGTCTACTTTGATAACAATGAAATTTGATTAGTGACGTAGACATAAGGCTTAATTTGTTTTACTCTTTATACTACTAAGTTCAGTTTAGGTTGCATAAAAATAAAATATAGGAACCTGACTAGGCCTTCTCTACATAACTTGGTCATTCCCAGAGCACTTATTTGTCAAGTTATGCAAATAAAAACGTGGTGACTATATAGGCTATAATTTTCCCTTTACGACAAGTCATGAAATAACATAGCATACCCCTTTCGAGCCATAGGGCTGTAACAGGCAATGGCAATAATTTGAATTCACAATCCAGGCTTATCAGTATCGGCATCTTAGACTCAGATGACATAACCTTCCTCAACCTTAACACTTGTAATATATTACAATTTTTAGTAGAGAAAACCCCAATAGTGGGGCATCTTCGTTGGAATTTTAGCTTGCCTTACATTTATATGAATAAGAAATTTATCTAACCTAAACTTGAATAGGCTATTGTCTTCATATAAGCTGTGACTAGGCTCATTTTAAGGTAATTAAAAGATGGGTTACCATTTCTCAATATCCTGGCTAGTTGACCGCACCCTTCTATGGGCCTCGTAGGCACTATAACACAGAGAGAGAGAGAGAGAGAGAGAGAGAGAGAGAGAGAGAGAGAGAGAGAGAGAGAGAGAGAGAGAGAGTATTTTGTTGGTAAATTTTATTGTATATAGTCTTACAGGCACGCATTCATTTATACCTCTTTTCTATGCTCTTTACACTATGACGAGAAATTTAGATAACATTTTTCGTCGCCTACAATATTGAGGTGACTCAGTTTCGCCATTTTCATACAAGCTGCTGTTCTGTATTTCATCTTTTCTTTGTCTCCTAGGAACATTCCACTTAGTAGAATGTTGGTGTGTGGTGTTTCTCATTATCATTGTGTTCAATTGTGCAGATTAATATAAAAAGGAATACTTCTGGTTGTATTCATACCTATCAAAAATAAAACCTAACTGTTCTTTCTATCAAAAATAAAATCCAACTGTTCTTTCTTTTAAATTCGTGTGGACGGTATTCTTCATTGCTTTGAGATGCTCTAGTTTAGATAACCTATATACGTACAATAGTTCAGTCACCCTCACATGACACAAAATGTTGGGCAATCAGCCCTAATCATTTTTTGTACACCCAGCAACAAAACCGGTGTCACCTGGCCAGACCTGACTTGGAGAGATCATGCCCCTCTTGCCCTGAAAGGTGGCCGACGTTAAACAACCGAGACATCGTTAGAATGGTTCTAATGTGAGGAGGAGAGAAATTACCGGTATCACTCAAAGAAATGCGATGAAGAGAGAGAACTTTTTTATTCTTTTAAAAAATGTAATCTAATATTATTTCGAAACTAATTCATCAAAAGATTTTATCTTAACTTTTTATTTGAATTTTCCTATCCTATTTCTATATAAAATTTTCTTGAATATTATTTGAACTGACAATCCATATTAATATTCATAACATGGAAATATCCTTCACTTGCATTTTCTTAAGCAATTCCTCTCTCTCTCTCTCTCTCTCTCTCTCTCTCTCTCTCTCTCTCTCTCTCTCTCTCTCTCTCTCTCTCACATAATTACGCACTGTGGCCTACGTATTATTTGTAGGGGCTAATAATGTATCGTTTCAATTAGCACCTATTTGGTCACCAATCGTTAATAAGTGGCCTTTGTTCAAAATTTCGAAGGTAATGAGGTTTAAAGGTTTAGTTGTTGATTTCAGTGTTTTCCTTTGATTTCGATCATAAGCCACGTAGCACGGTATGGTTGGGGTCAGCTTTTGTCACAGCCTACTTGGCTTCGGCCCTCTTAGATAAAATGGTAGTATTTTCTATATCAATTATATTAGTTTTAGGTTGGAGATTTAAAATGCATCATCAGTTAACATAATCTATATTGATTCAGGAGTGATTGGTCGTAATAAAATATGTGAAATGACGTACAATGAAAGTTCATTGGTGCATTATTATAATGATGATGTGGTATATAGGATGTTGGGTATAAAATATTAAACTATTAACACATTGTTTACTCATATTATCTGGTTCGGCGTCAATAACCTTAGATGTCAGGATGACAAAAAACTGCTAATCAATCAATCAAATTATCTGGGCAAGTCGCTCACTTCCAAGCGAACCCCCTTCCCTGGTGACGATTGCTCAATGCTCAAAGGTCCGAGTCTAGCTGTCTTCACCCTTCCCAAGGCAAAAGGAAATATTTCCTTAGCATTGAGTATTCGTGTTATTACGATTTTATTTGTCGTTTCATGTCCTGATGTCCAAACACATTGAAAGTGTTCGCCTGGTAAGCTCTTCAAGAAATCCATTACTCTCGATATTTGTTCAATCAGTCTTTCGCATATTTACTTCGTTAGCTATAGTTTTGATATAGTTTTAAACACCTGGAAAGCAAACTGTATGAAATATTGTCATCTTAGTATTTTGTTTTCATTTACTAAAAAACTTCAACGAGAAGGATCTTATCATAACTGTGAGACCTTTAAACGTCAAACATTGGGGATGGGGGTAGAAGGATATAATCAGGTGGGGGTTAAAGATGATGGTGGAGAGGTGGCAATTGGGTGATCTTAATGTATGGCTTGACGAGGTTTGCCTATTAACATTTATGAAGTGATGATGATGATGATGGTAATACCCCTATTGATAACATTTAATATCAATGATTCCAACTCACAATGAAAACGGGCATATATCGTTCTAACTTTGTTTTTAGGTGGTCATTGAACATCTTTGGAAAATGGGATCTTCGCCCGAAAGAAATACATTTCCAATACCAACTTGCAAAGTAGTTAGTGGTCTTGTGTGATCCTTGGGAACATCCAAATAATATAAAATATTGGATACAGGTAATATATATATATATATATATATATATATATATATATATATATATATATAAAGAGAGAGAGAGAGAGAGAGAGAGAGAGAGAGAGAGAGAGAGAGAGAGAGAGAGAGAGAGAGCAGCTGCTAGAATAATGCAAACAAGGGATATATTCTCTTGTATATTAATTGGAATAGTCAGTTCCCACAATATTTAAGGATGTTCCTTATAAAAATGTAATAAGGAATTAATATATCGGCGTGGTCATATTTTTCGATAAGTATTCTCGAAAACGATTACATTTCTTAAAAGAATAAGAGATAAGACCTCTCTCTCTATTTTATGTATATATATATATATATATATATATATATATATATATATATATATATATATATATATATATATATTTGTATATATATATATATATATATATATGTACATATGCTTATATACTGTATATATATTATATATTTGTTTATATATATATATATATATATATATACATATATATATATATATATATATATATATATATATATATATATATATATATATGTACACACACACACGAGTTTATTACAAGTCTACCGTACATATTCCTGTCGAATTCAGGAATCTGTTCTTAGACTTGAAAGCAACCCTTCTCCACTGTGGTAGCTGATAAGTGAGTTTGCAACACGTGGTTATTTATCATGAATCTATATCAATAGCAACGTGTTGCAAACACTAATCAGCTATCATAGTGATGAGTTTATTTCAAATCTAAGAACCGATTCCTGAATTCGAGAGGAATATGTACGGTAAACTTGTAATAAACTTGTATTTGTATTGATAGCATGGTTGGTTACAGTCTCTGCAAGCATGGTTTTGGCTAAGAGGCTTAGGTTCGAATTTCTGCCCAGCCAGAAGCTGTTATTATAAATGAATTTCTAGTGGATATTCACTCCCAAAGATAGAATTCGATATTAAATGCCATTGTGGTTGATAATTACATTAATTGAAATCAAGAGTGTTACACACACACACACACACACACACACACATATATATATATATATATATATATATATATATATATATGTATATATATATATATATATATATATATATGTATATATATATATATATATATATATATATATATATATATATATATATATATATATATATATATATACATTTTACTTGCCAGGTTACAACCCTATTTGTGTCCAATCTATCGGAGTCCAGACATGGATGGCTATATATGAAAGGTCTGGGACTCACTGACGGGTGTTAAGTAGCAGGAGCCTGCATGGTGAGGAGGAGGTATGCTGGCTGTTTAGTTCACCACTCACCTGGCTGAAGCGGGGTCATTTCATTCCTAAAAAAATACCTAAAGTATATGCTGTATTTAATTGTAGCCCCTCTTTGGACCACATTTTGAGGTTCCTTACCTCTAGCATCAGGGTTTTTTTTTACCTTTTATTTTGAGGTGCCTAACTTCTAGCATTTGAGGTTCTTTGACCTATTTTTTGAGGTGCCTTATCTCTAGCGTTAGGGGCTTTTTTACCTCTGTTTTAGGTGCTTTAACTTTAGCTTTATGACCTCTATATTTTTAGGTGCCTTATCTTTAGCTTTATGACCTCTATATTTTTAGGTGCCTTATCTCTAGCATTAGGGGCTTTTTTACCTCTATTTTGAGGTGCCTTATATCTAGCATTAGGGGCTTTTTTACCTCTATTTTGAGGTGCCTTATCTCTAGCATTATGGGCTTCTTTTTTACCTCTATTTTTAGGTGCCTTATCTCTAGCATTAGGGGCTTCTTTTTTACCTCTATTTTTAGGTGCCTTAACTTTAGCTTCACGGGCTTTATGACCTCTTTCGAGATGCCTTTTCTCTAGCATTAGGGACTTTTTGACCTCTATTTTTAGGTGCCTTATCTCTAGCACTAGGGGCTTTTTGACCTCTTATTTTGAGGTGTCTTATCTCTAGTAGGGACTTTTTGACCTAATATTTTGAGGTGCTTTATCTCTAGCTTTAGGGCCTTTTTGACCTCTTATTTTTATTTATTTATAGCATTAGGAGCTTTTTACCTCTCTTTTTAGGAGCCTAATCTATAGCATTAGGGGCTTTTTAACCTCTGATTTTGAGGTGCCTTATCACTAGCATTAGGGGATTTTTACCTTTTATGTTGAGGTGCCTTATCTCTAGCATTAGGAGCTTTTTTACTTCTATTTTTAGGTGCCTTAACTTTAGATATACAGGCTTTATGACCTCTTATTTTTAGGTGCCTTATCTCTAGCATTAGGGGATTTTTTACCCCTATGTAGAGGTGCCTTATCTCTAGTATTAGGAGCTTTTTTACCTCTATTTTTAGGGGCCTTAACTTTAGATTTAGGGGCTTTATGGCCTCTATTTTTAGGTGCCTTTCCTCTAGCATAGAGGGGCTTTTTTACCTCTGATTTTGAGGTGCCTTATCTCTAGCATAAGGGTTTTTTTTTTTACCTCTATTTTTAGGTGCCCTAACTTTAGCTTGAGGGGCTTTATGTCATCTATTTTAGGTGACTTCTCTCTAGTATTAAGGGCTTTTTAACCTCTGATTTTGAGGTGCCTTATCTCTAGCATTAGGGGCTTTTTTACTTTATTTTAAGGTGCCTTATTTCTAGCTTTAGGGGCTTTTTCACCTGTATTTTTAAGTGCCCTATCTCTAACTTTAGGAGCTTTTTTACCTCTATTTTTAGGCGCCTTATCTCTAGCATTAGGGGCTTTTTTACCTCTGTTTTGAGGTGCCTTATCTCTAGCGTTAGGGACTTATCTCTAGCATTAGGGGCTTTTTAACCTCTGATTTTGAGGTGCCAGGTGCCTTATCTCTAGCATTAGGGGATTTTTTTGCCTATATTTTTAGGTGACTTAACTTTAGCTTTAGGGGCTCATTTATAGCATTAGGGGCTTTTTTATCTAAATTTTGAGGTGCATTACTTATAGCATTAGAGGCTCTTTGACCTCTACTTTAGGTGCCTTATATATAGCGTTAGGGACTTTTTTTTTTTTTTTTTTTTTTTTTTTGATTTAGAGGTGCATTACTTGTAGCATTAGAGGCTCTCTGACCTTTATTTTTAGGTGCCCTATTTATAGCATTTGGGGCTTTTTCACCTCGATTTCGAGGTGCATTACTTCTAGCATTAGAGGCTCTTTGACCTCTATTTTTAGGTGCATTATTTATAGCATTAGGAGCTTTTGACCTCTATTTTCAGGAGCCTTATATATAGCATTGGGTGCCTTTTGACCTCGATTTTCAGGTGCATTACTTCTAGCATTAGAGGCTGTTTGACTTCTATTTTTAGGTGCCTTATTTATAGCATTAGGAGCTTTTTGACCTCGATTTTGAGGTGTATTACTTTTAGCATTAGAGGTTCTTTGATCTCTATTTTTAGGTGCCTTATTTATAGCATTAGGGGCTTTTTTTCTACCTTTATTTTTAGGGGCCTTATATATAGCGCTAGGGTCTTTTTTGACCTCGATTTTGAGGTGCATTACTTCTAGCATTAGAAGCTGTTTGACTTCTATTTTTAGGTGCCTTATTTATAGCATTAGGAGCTTTTTTACCTTGATTTTGAGGTGCATTACTTCTAGCATTAGAGGCTCTTTGACCTTTATTTTTAAGTGCCTTATTTATAGCATTAGGGGGTTTTGACCTCTATTTTTAGGATCCGTATATAAAGCATTAGGGTTTTTTTTTTTTTTACCTTGATTTTGAGGTGCTTTACTTATAGCATTGGAGACTCTTTGACCTCTATTTTAGGTGCCTTATTTATAGCATTAGGGGCTTTTTTACCTCTTATTTTTATCTGCCTTATATCTAGCATTAAGGGTTTTTTACCTCTATTTTGAGGTGCCTTATTTCTAGCATTAGGAGCTTTTTTTACCTCTATTTCAAGGTGATTTACCTCTATCATTAAAGGCTATTTTACGTGTTCGTTTAAAGGCTCTTCGTTACCGTTCTCTTCTATTTGTTCTAGTTTTTTCAAGATCTTTAGTTTTTCGGTTTCCTTTGATATTTAATTTTCCGCTTTCTTTAGTTCGTCAATTTCCTTCGAGATTTCATCGTATTCTTTCTTAGTTCGTCAATTTCCTTCTAGGTTTCAAGAGAGATTTCAGCGCTGTGTGTTCTCAGTTCGTCAGATTCATCAAAGAAATCGATGCCATCCATGTCTTTGTCCATCGGGGCGATGGGTAGAGACAGAAATGCAATGAATTTTCTCCGCATACGTCCTCACGCTAAAGTAAACGACTAGCAACACAATATATTTCCCAATACGATCTGGATATGTCCTTTCTTTAATGTTGAATTTTTGGAATATCCTGTTGAAGAATCACACGTCGCTCACCGTTTAGTTGAACCATTCTGTCTCCGTCCTTATTTCCAATAGTCTCCAATTATCGGTTATCGTTGCAAAAGCCCAAGCAAAGAGTCATTCAAGGTGCGTACATTATGTTCTTCAAAGCTCTACAGCTGCAGCAACCACCAAAACCAGCTGTAGATGAAGGTGTTCCGAAGAACCTCCTGTCGATCCTGTAGTTGTAATACACAATTCTCACAGTCAGCTCCCTGTTCCAAAAATAGCCATTAACAATGTTCACTCCGTTGCATGCTTAGTTTAAAAAAAAAAAAAAAAAAAAGATCAGGTCTTCAGAAGTCATTTGAAGTTCGGGGCGGAGCCGTTCAGAACTGCTTCGGGAAGATTATGTTCTGGAGTCATTCAGAACTCCATGCTAAGTCTACGGCTATGTCTTCTGAAGCCTTTTGAAGATCCCGGAAAATTTTCTTCAGATGCCGTTCAGGGAGTAACAGGAAGAATCTGTTCTGGAGTTATTCAGAACTCCATGCTAAGTCTACGGCTGTTTCTTTTGAAGGCATTTGGAAATCCGTGAAGATTTTCTTCCGAAGCCGTTTAGGACTCGCGAAAAAACTCTTTTTGTGTTTCAATAAATCCCAGTAACTCATCATCATCATCATCATCATCATCATAATAATAATAATAACGATAATGATATTAATAATAAGAGTAATAATAATGATAAACTACATGACTTGATTCATGGATTTGAGTCTGAAAGTTCTGAAGTCGTTCAACGCTCGGATTTGCAATTCGAAAGAAAAGTTAAGAGACTGAATAGGAAGATTAAAAGATAATTAATACTATAATTTATTACTTTTATTATTAAATAACGCCTGCAGCGCACTCGGTGATCGAACTCGGGCGAAGGGTAATTGACGTTTCCAGCAAACCGCATTGAAATAACCGAAGGCTTCGACTTATTTTTTCAGGTTTGGGATTTAAAACAACCCATTTCCGATACAAATCGATACCAGAGCCGTTCGAAACAGAAAATACGTCTCGAAAAAACGCATTTCACGAGTACTTTTCTGAAGAATGCATTTTAGATAATCAATAATAATGTAATATTCGCATGATTTTTCCAATGGAATTGTTACTTTCTAAATTTTTTCGAAGGCGATGGATGTTACTATGTGTATATGTTATGTTTCTACCAATGGTTTATATATTCACATACACATATATACACACACGCACACACACAGACACACACACACACACACATATATATATATATATATATATATATATATATATATATCATCTCCTACCCCTATTGACGCAAAGGGTCTCGGTTAGATTTCATTAGTCGTCCCTATTTTGAGCTTTTAATTCAATACATCTCCATTCATCATCACCTACTTCACGCTTCATAGTCCTCAGCCATGTAGGTCTGGCTCTTCCAACTCTTCTAGTGTCTTGTGGAGTCCAGTTAAACATATATATATATATATATATATATATATATATATATATATATATATAATATATATATATATATATATATATATATGTGTGTGTGTGTGTGTGTGTGTACATTTGTGGGTGCCATCAGCTGTGACTGGTCCACTATAGAACAAAAACTCCAGACATGCCACTTTATAAGATCGTCTTCTCTTCCTTCTCCTGCTTCTTTTACAACCTCTAGGGACATTCTACAATTCTTAATGTCCATCTATTATCTGACATTCTTATTATATGTCCTGCCCATGTCCATTCCATATCTTCTATTTCAGTTTGCTCTCGTATCCATTTTTCTCTATTTATGTCTCTTACCGTTATTGTTATCATCATTTTTTCCATAGCTCTTTTAAGTTATAATCAGCTTATGTTGTAAGGCCTTTAGTAAGGCTCAAAGTTTCTGATGCTTAAGTTAATACTGTTGGGACCATCTGATTAAATACTTTCCTTTTTAGAAAAAAGGGATTATATATATATATATATATATATATATATATATATATACATATATATATATATGAATTAAAATCAACACAATATAGTGTTCAAATAGAATTAAATTTCTACCTCATACTTGGGATCGAACCCTAGCCCCTTCAAATGAAAGGCCAGGTCGCTCTGCTGGCATGGCCTTTCATTTGAAGGGGTTAGGGTTCGATCCCAAGTATGAGGTAGAAATATATTTATATACTTACATATATATATATATATATATATATACATATATATATATATATATATATATATATATATATATATATACACGCATACATACATATATAATGAATAGACATCGGCGTCCAAAATTGAAGACAGCTTCTCCTCGGGCAGATTGTCCTGCAGATAGTTTTCAGGATAACAGCAGAAATACATTTACTTTTCTCCATTTATTGTTTGGTATCGACATGTGTTTCGGATCACTTCGCGACCTTTCTTCAGGACTACATTGAGATTAGGAACTAATGTTATGTTATGGTGGTGAAAATTTGATAAAATTTTCACCATCATAACCTATATAAATTATATTAGTTTATGGTTGGAGATTTAAAATGCATCATCAGTTAACATAATCTATTTTGTTTCAGAAGTGATTGGTGACAATAAGATATGTGAAATGGTATGCAATGAAAGTTCATTGGTGCATTATTATAGTGATGATGTGGTATATAGGATGTAGGATATAGAATTGTTTACTTAAATTATCTGGTTCGGCGTCAATAACCTTAGATGTCAGGATGACCAAAAAACGCCTAATCAATCAATCAAATTATCTGGGCAAGTCGCTCACTTCCAAGCGAACCCCCTTCTCTGGTGACGATTGCTCAATGTTCAAAGGTTCGAATTTAGCTGGCTTCACCCTTCCCAAGGCAAAAGGAAATATTTCCTTAGCATTGAGTATTCGTGTTATTACGATTTTATTTGTCGTTTCATGTCCTGATGTCCAACACCTTGAAAGTGTTCGCCCGGTAAGCTCTTCTAGAAATCCATTACTCTCGATATTTGTTCAATCAGTCTTTTGCATATTTACTTCGTTATCTATAGTTTTGATATAATTTTAAACACCTGGAAAGCAAACTGTATGAAATATTGTCATCTTAGTATTTTGTTTTTCATCTACTAAAAAACTTCCACCAGAAGGATCTTATCATAACTGTGAGACCTTTAAACGTCAAACATTGGGGATGGGGGTAGAAGGATATAACCAGGTGGGGGTTAAGATGATGGTGGAGAGGTGGCAATTGGGTGATCTTAATGTATGGCTTGACGAGGTTTGCTTATTAACATTTATGAAGTGATGATGATGATGGTAATACCCCTATTGATAACATTTAATATCAATGATTCCAACTCACAATGAAAACGAGCATACATAGTTCTAACTTTGATTTTAGGTGGTCATTGAACATCTTTGGAAAATGGGATCTTCACCCGAAAGAAATACAATCCCAACAACAACTTGCAAAGTAGTTAGCGGTCTTGTGTGATCCTTGGGAACATCCAAATAATATAAAATATTGGATACAGGTAATATATACAGTATATATACATACATACATACATATATATATATATATATATATATATATATATATATATATATATATATGTATATGTATATATATATTATATATACTGTATACATATACAGAGAGAGAGAGAGAGAGAGAGAGAGAGAGAGAGAGAGAGAGAGAGAGAGAGAGAGAGAGAGAGAGAGAGCTAGGAATTCACTGATTGGATAATGTGCACTAGAAAGCCTTTTCAAGATTTGCATTGCATTAGTAAAATGTACTTAATGATAATCCTTGATGTTACTTTTAATTAACTTTTTTTTTTTCTTATTTTTGTAACAACTGTAATTACCTAATCTAATGCTGCCTGAAAACTATACGACATTTATAATGAATTCTATATTTACAGGTTGACGAAATAGTTGCAAGAAGTTTTTCATCGTATATTCTGCCCTCCTCATAGAACTGCTTTTGAGAAAAGTTTCTGACGAACTACATCGTTCTTTGTATTTGCAAGTAAGTTTATCTTGTTCACAAATTGTGGACAATCTTAGGTGCTGTGGTGAAAGTTACAAGCTCTTAATTTATTTATTAAGATATTTGATGGCTATTGATGTAATTAAGGACTATAGTATTCTTTGGACCTTGGATGTAATGACCACTCTGTACAAGATCAATTATCGTTGTACTTAAGAATTGTTTCTGACAAACGTTATATACAGTTAATATAATTAGTTAATTTAGTAATAAGTTACATTTATTATTGATCGCCAAACTGTAATATTCCAGTCATTCACGTGAAGCCAATCGAGAATTCCCAGAGCTGTTGAAAACTTTAGTCTTATTTTCTTTATATAATAAAGAGCAAGTGTCTGAGTATACTCATAAACACACACGTATATATACATATGTATGTATATATATATATATATATATATATTATATGATATATATATATATATATATATATATATGTATGTATGTATGTATATTATATATATTTATATATATATATATATATATATGTATGTATATTATATATATATATATATATATATATATATATATATATATATATTTTATATTTATATATATATGTATGTATATTATATATATATTTATATATATATATATATATATATATATATATATATATATTTGTATATATATATATATATATAATATATGTTTCTTGTCATGTTGAGCGGCCTTGCCAAATGCATGACTACTCGGTCTCTTCCCGTCCCTCAGGTATGGAGGAGAGGGTGTATTCATACCCTGGTGAGAGGGGGTACCCCGAGAGGTACACTCAGAAACCAAAATCTCCCACAAATTGCCTAAACTTCCGTGATGTAGTTAGGAAAGGGGGAGGGGCGGGGAGGGTTGAATCTGTTCGTGCGTGTGCATAGGCATCTAAATATTTAGCAGTCATTTTTTACGATTCGCGTACACTAGTATAAACGTGATTAACGTGACAATATGCGCAAGATGTCAAACTGATGTCGGAAATCTCCCTTTCGAATTTTATTGTAGGAGTTCTAACATATCTATACATGAAGAGGATTTTGTGTATGCTGGATTGTTCCCTTAAATTTCAAAAACAAAAAATTCTCTCTCTCTCTCTCTCTCTCTCTCTCTCTCTCTCTCTCTCTCTCTCTCTCTCTCTCTCTCTCTCTCTCTCTCTCTCTCTCTCTCTCTTCGTTTCGTTATATCTTAAGAAATGTGTATTAGATCAATTCCTGTGACAAACATTTAGGAGGAAAATGAAAATTTTAAACCTTCCAATGAAATAACAGTAAAACATATTGAACTCTTGCATAGTTAATTGTGAAGGCAATTGTTTAATGTAGAGAGTTTATATCGGAGTAACTATTATTAGATCTGTATATGAAGATAAGTTCAAAGTATGATTATAAGTAGGTCGATGATAGTGGCTCCTCAACACCCAGATTTCAGTATTAATAATGTTTTTTAAAGATTTAGATTGGAATCTTGACAGCAAATTCACTTTTGAGAAACGCACTCGATCTGTTTCTTCTTCAGTTGCACAAAAAATGGGCTTATTGAGAAAGTCTTTTAAGATTTTCATTGATCAATCTCTTCTAAAGAAATGTTTTAGTTCTCTCATTCTGCATTGTTTCGAGTATTGTTCTCCTGTCTGGTCTTCAGCTGCTGATTCTCATCTTAATTTGTTGGACAGAAACTTAGACATTAAACTATGGCACCGTCGTTCAGTTAGTTCTTTATGCACGTTGTATAATTTTTTATATCTCTAACCATCCTTTACATTTATATCTTCCCAGACAATACCATCCTGCACACATTGCTAGGTATGCAGTTACTTCTAAGCCATGCCCTCTCCAGCATTAAGGTTCAATACTACACAGTATTCTAAAAGTTCTACTCCAGCTCTGACCAGATTGTGGAATGATCTTCCTAATCAGGCAGTTGAATTGTTGAAGGTAAAGAAGTTCAAACTTGGAGCTAATGTATATGTGATGAACAGGTTGACATAAGTTATCTTCATAGTTTATATTTGACAAATCTATTTTAACGTTGTTACTGTTCTTAGAATATTTTATATTAATTGTCCATTACTTCTCGTGCTGTTTATTTATTCTATTTCCTCACTAGGTTGTTTTTCCTTGTTGGATCCCTTGGTCCTATAGCATCCTGCTCTTCCAACTAGGGTTGTTGCTTAACTAGTAAAAATTATAATCATAATATTCTTTTAAATATAACTGTCTAAAATCGAAGAAAGTTAAGGTAAGTCTTTATGACTTGAAAATGACTTGAAAAAGAAACGTGAGGATTCCCAAGCGATACTAAGGTTCGACTAACACACACACACACACACACACACACACACACACACACACACACACACACACACACACACACACACACACACACACACTCCGATACATGCGCTATGAAGATGACACACTTGGTAATCATAAAAACATAATTCAAATTGTGAACGTATCCCTTCTAACCATTTTCTTCGATGAATCTCTTTAATGCATCTCATTTTCCTTTAGTTGTAATAAAAGACTTGGGTGACTATGATAAATAAATCAAAATCTTCGAGTCGTTTTGCTACCGGTAGGAAGACAAATATATGATCTTACGAAAATGCAAATCATTGTCTTTGATGTGTGAATATTCCAGTTGAAGTAAAAAGGTAATATATATCGTGTAAGGCAGCATACAATTCAAAAGTCAAGTTTTCTGTTACTGAACCGACTCCCCCATTGTTCCTAGTTTAGATAATATAAAACGTATCGCCGCCCATTTCCTTGATTCATCTGTGATGGAGCAAATTATATTTCTGCTTATGGAATTTGTCATACTATGTGGATGTGACCAATACTTTAGTACTACCACACATTGCTGTATCTAGGGCTACTTAGATTAGGATTAGGTGCCACATCCCAATCCAACATTGGAATTAAAGGTAGAATAATAGATGATTTTATTCCTTTTAAAATAAACTTCAACAAATAAAGGAAATAATCAGGGAAAGTCTCCATTCTGTTTTATCGACCCGAGTCATAAGGATAGAACACTAACACAAAGAGTGACCTACATAAGAGCCTATTCTGTAGGTCTTGAGTCTTGATCAACACTCACACGTCAGACCCGAGAGTCACAACGAGAACGGTTTGACAACCTTACCCACATTATAATCCAAAGATTTCCTTATATCGGGCTCGGGAAAACCAATGCCACGTTAATGTTCCGACGCTATTCCAGCACGTAGAATAGTACATCCCCATCTAGGTAAGGGTGGAAGAAACTTTAGCTATGGTAAGCAGTTCCTCTAGGAGAAGGACACTCCAAAATCTAACCATTGTTCTTTAGTCTTGGATAGTGCCATAACCTCTGTACCATGGTCTTTCACTGTCTTGGATTAGAGTTCTCTTGCTTGAGGGTACACTCGGGCACACTATTCTATCTTATTTCTCTTAATCTTGTTTCGTTAAAGTTTTTATAGATTTTATTTGAAATATTTATATTAATGTTGTTACTGTTCTTAGAATATTTTATTTTTCCTTGCTTCCTTTCCTCAATGGGCTACTTTCCTTGTTGGAGCCCCGGGGCTTATAGTATCCTGCTTTTCCAACTAGGGTTGTAGTTTAGCAAGTAATAATAATTATAATAATAAAAGTGTTCTTAGACAAATAGCATTATCAAAGACTATCGCAGAATGTATTAGGGGGAGCAGCAATGTAATGGTTAAGGGTTCTAAGGACAACCAGGAGGTGATACTTTAGATCTAAAACATTAGAATAAGGGATTGACACCGTTAGCTTTACTTTAACACAAATATAAACCTCAACTTAACCAGATCTTCAAATTAAGAACCACAAGGTCAAAAGTTTAATTTTTATTACTGTATACTTGACCTCACACAAGAGAAATTAAAAGAAGACATAAATCCCAGACATGTCCTTCCAAATGCGGCTGCTTACGGTATTTCTAAACCCGCAAATTTTCTTAGCTCGTTAATCCATCATCTTTTCTTCCCATGCTTCGTTTGCAATCTCTAGGGACCTATCCTTCTTGTCCATCCGTTCTGTCTTTCTAATTATGTCCTGCCCATGTCCATTTCTTTTTGTTACCTATTGTTTGCATGTCCTCTACTTTAGTTTGCTCTCGTATCCATGGTGTTTTTTTTTTTTCTGTTTCTTAGTGTTATTCCCATTATTATTCTTTCCATAGCTCTTTCAGTTGTACAGCTTATATTCTAAGGTTTTAGTAAGGCTCCACGTTTCTGATACTTAAGTTAATACTAGTAGGACCATATGGTTAAATACTTTTCCTTTTTTAGAAAAGGTCTCATTTTCTTCATAATCTCATTTGGTTTACCAAACGCTCTGCATCCCATGCTTATCCTTCTTTTAATTTTGGTCGCATGTCCTGGGGAAACACTGTCTGTCCTAAGTAATTATATTCATAGATCTCTTGAGGTTCATCCGTAACCCTTATTCGTTGTCTCTCCATTTTCATTGAACAATACATTAGTTTTACTCATATTAATTTTTAGTCCTACATTTTTTGCTTTCTCTATTCAAATCTTCTATCATATTTTACAATTCCCCCCATGATCACTAAATAGAACTATGTCATGTGCAAATGTTAGTTGTTCAGGTATTCCTAGTTAATCTTGATTCCTATATTATCCCAATCTAAATTCTTAAAAACTTCTTCTAGGCATGCTGTGAATGATTTAGGAGAGATAGGGTCCCCTTGTCTAACTCCACTTTCACAATCAGAATTTTCTCGCTATCTTTATGTAGTTTTAGGATTGCTGTACTTCCCGTATAGATCTTTTCAATTGCTCTAACATACGATCCATCTATACCTTGTCTTTGAAGGGCTTTCATTACTACTAAAGTTTTGACAGAATCAAAAGCTTTTTCATAGTCTATATATGCCATACATAATGGTTTGTCATAGTAGGTTGGCCAGGGCACCAGCCGCCCGTTGAGATACTACCGCTAGAGAGTTATGGGGGTCCTTTGACTGGCCAGACAGTTCTACATTGGATCCTTCTCTCTGGTTACGGTTCTTCCCCTTCTTTATAGATTCTCCTGTCCTCATACACACGACAACACTGAGATTACCAAACAATTCCTCTCTCAAGGGGTTAGCTACTGCACTGTAATTGTGCAGTGGTTTTACTTTCCTCTTGGTAAGGGTAGAAGAGACTCTTTAGCTATGGTAAGCAGCTCTTCTAGGAAAAGGACACTCCAAAATCAAACCTTTGTTCTCTAGTCTTAGGTAGTGCCATAGCCTCTGTACCATGGTCTTCCACTGTCTTTGGTTAGAGTTCACTTGCTTGAGGGTACACACTGGTTTCTCTTCCTCTTGTTTTGTTAAAGTTTTTATTGTTTATATAGGAAACATTTTAATGTTGTTACAGTTCTTAAAATATTTCATTTATCCTTGTTTCCTTTCTTCACTGGGCTATTTTCCCTGTTGGGGCCCCTGGGCTTATAGCATCCTGGTTTTCCAACTAGGGCTGTGGCTTAGCATTTAATAAAAATAATAATAATAATAATAATAATAATAATAATAATAATTTGTTGATTTTTCCATTGGCTGTTTAACTACATGGATATGGTCATCTGTTGGATGCCTACATCTAAAGCCTGTTCTCTTGGTTGAGTAAAGTCTAGCTGTTTTTCTATTCGACCAAATATGACCTTTGTAAATATTTTATATATTACTGGGTGGTAATTTTTCACCTCTTTTATGTCCCTTTATGTGAATTAGTGTAATGATAATTTTCTTCCAAGCTGTAAATATAGAGCATTCTCTCAGGCATTTTGTGTGAAGTTCAGCGAGTTTACAACTATGAAATCTCCTAAATCTATTATTAAATCAAATGTTAGGACATCTTCTCTTGCTGCTTTGACTTTTCACGCCTTTTAATACCTTATATTAGCAAAGTTATTTCTTATATCCCTCCTTTTATAGTATTGTCTCTGCAGTTTCTATCACTCCATCTCTTTTGTTGATAACATTTCCATTTTCATCCTTTAAAGCAAGTATGTGTTGGCGCCCTGTTCCAAGTTTTCTTTTCATCAATTTGATTATTCTTCCTTTCTTTAGTATTTTAATTTGTTTATTGTTATGGATAGTTCTGACGATTCTATTTTATCTTTCTTGGATTTTGCCCTCATTTCCAATCTTTTCTTTATTACGATTTTAGTGTTTTCTGATAGTTTTCCTTGATCTTGTTTAGGAACCTTTCACACCTATCTCTTGTGCTCATTCCAATACAATTTTTTTAAAATTGGTGTTCATTTCCTTTTCACCTGCTTCCATTTCATCATGTACCAGGGAGTACCTATTTTGTATTGCTAAACTTACCTCATCAGATTTATCGCTAATCACAGGCGTATTTATTTTGTTTCTTAAAATTAATTTTTCTCTTTATTTCCTTAGATTTAGGCAAATTTTACTTCTCATTCTTATATGGTCTCTTGACTTTAACTTGTTTAACATTATTACATCTTTATAAAAATATTTTTTTTTTTCACTGAAAATAAAATCTATTTCGTTTTCTATTTCTGAATTTGGCTTCTCCATGTCCATTTTCTATGACTATGTTCCTTTCCCTCCCCCCATTCTCTCTCTCTCTCTCTCTCTCTCTCTCTCTCTCTCTCTCTCTCTCTCTCTCTCTCTATATATATATATATATATATATATATATGTATGTATGTATGTAAGTGTGTGCGCGTGCGCACGCGTATGCTATTTAATAGATAATGTTTCCGTATTGCCTGACCATGTCTGAAAAAGCAAATGCATTGTGACGGGAAATCTTATATGGCAAAAAGGCTAAATTATATGTTCAAATAATATCTCGCCTTACACTCACGCTGCAATATATTGCATTGGTTTACAAAATATATAATTCATATATTTATTTTTATAGTCCGTATATTGATGAGTAAATTTTTTTTCCTGTTATAGAAAAAATAATCAAAGCAAGTGAAACAAAAATGTATGGATATTATTCTTTTATGCTGGATGTTAAGCATTTTGTCCGAATCATTATGAGATGTTCCATTATGTTTAGATACGAAAAGAACCATCAATTGTTACAGATTATCCTCTTTTTAAAGATTTATGTTAAACGGAAATTTTATTCTCTATAAATAAAAAAAGCAACATATATTGTCAAATAAGATATAATTTACAGAAATGTTATATATATATATATATGTGTGTGTGTGTGTGTATGTATATATATACATATATATATATATATATATATATATATATATATATATATATATATATATACATTTATACACATATATATATACATACATAAATATACATACATATATATATATATATATATATATATATATATATATGTATATATATATGTATACATTATATATATACACATACACACACACACACACACACACACATATATATATATATATATATATATATATATATATATATATATATATATATATATATATATATGTGTGTGTGTGTGTGTGTATGACCCAATTACAAGATCTAAACAGAATCTGTCCATTTTGACTAAAATGTTCTTGGATTGGTTAATAGGCATCGGGTTACATATGAAGGAGTTGATTCAATTGGCATTACTGCAATGGCAAGTCATTCATTGAAAAACAAGATCTAGAAATATTTACGCTTCTCCAAGGTGCTGAATCCTCCTAAAACAGTGTTTTTGTTAACACTGAATATACCGGCACTTCGGCACTCATATTATTGTTATGCTTGTTCTTCGGAAGTTTACATTTTGTGAAAAGGATCCACACTCCATACTGCGGCCCACCAAATCTTTCTCTCGCGATTATGCATTGAACCATTCAGCTCTAAAACCATGTTCCAGGTTTCCTTATTTCATACATTTACGATTTGTATTACTTCAAAAGATTTTACTAACCGCTAAAGTAATGAAATTGCTTTCGAAATTTATAAATATTTGTATAATCTCTTATAAGAAACAATGGAAAATATATGTTCCGTATTAATCTTTCGTTGAAGAATCGGGACGTCAGCCATCTGTTCACATACACACATTCACTTCCATCTCTGCTATAAGAACCATTTTCTTTTATTTCACAATGTTCCGTTTTTAAGCATTGTCTTGAATGCCACAAATTTTATCTAAAGAATTTGGCATCGATATAATTAGGCCTATATGACTATTTTAAAGGCTAAACTTTTATGCTTTCATTTATAGGCCTCTTATAAAAATTGCCACTACTGTATATGCACTAATTATAGAACTATTAAAAGAATGATTATTTTGTATTACTTTGGGCTTTTATGAACTGATATTTATTTATTATAGTCCTTTATATCATTATAAGATTATAGTATGAATTGTGTGTGTTAGCATAGGCCTGCTAAGGTATCCGGACAAAATCCCACAGGATAATCCCGCAATGTGAAAAGTGACCAGAACCCTACAATAGGCTACAATCAAGTAAACATTATTTTTGAATCTTTATGAATTTATATTTGGTTATAACAATAGACGATATTAATGAGCTACTTCCTGTTGATGTGCATATTCACTCCATTCACTTTTGTATTAAACATTAAGAGAACCTATCTGCCATTTTACATGATTTATTCTAGTTGTTTTATCCATATTTGACAACTGCAGGATCAATTTCTTTTTGCTTTTGTTTACTCTGTTTATGAACTTGCGCATCAACATTAAGCGGTTCATTGATATGTACTACTAAATGTACGCGACGCGTCAAAAATGACTGCTAAATATTTAGATAGATTTGCACACACACGCACACAGATTCAACCCTTCACCTTCTCCCCTTAGCTCTGAGGTTACCCCCACTCACCAGGATATGACTACTCCCTCTCCATCCGACCCAAGTGAAGGTTAGAGACCGAGTAGTTATATGTCTAACAATGCCACTGAATGTGGCCGAAAAGATATATATATATATATATATATATATATATAGATAGATAGATAGATAGATAGATAGATAGATATATATATATATATATATATATATATATATATATATATATATTATGTATATATTTATTTATATATACATATATATACATATGTATATACATATATATATGTATATATATACATATATATACATATATATATATATATATATATATATATATATATATATATACAAACACTTGCTCTTTATTATATATGGGAAATTAGGCTGTCATAAACAAAAAAACTTCAAAATCATTATTAACTATATTGTAGCCTACTTTGTGGACTTTGTTCACTTTTCACATTATGGGATCATGCGCTGTGTGATTTTGTCCGCGGGGATTATTTCCTGTGGGATTCTATCCTGTGGGGATTTGTCCTAGATTCGCCTGCTACCTGTATATGCATTAAGGCTTTATTATAAGCACGTTACGGTATCCTCTGTAGCCTAGCATTTACTTTTCCTGTTGCTCTTTTATGTTTATATGAGGTTCTATGTGGTTGAATTATATAAAAAGGAAACGGGCATTCTGTAAGATTTATCTAAGGCTCGCTTCACACCAGCAGATTTTTACCTTGCGGAAATATTTCCGCTTGTTAGTATTTTCCCCGAACGCCCTCGTAGTATCTAAAGGCAACTACATTGGGACTCACGCAAGTTATTATTATTATTATTATTATTATTATTATTATTATTATTATTATCAAAAGCTAAGCTAGTTGGAAAAGCATGATGCTATAAGCCCAAGGGCTCCAACAGGGAAAAATAGACCAGTGAGGAGAGAAACAAGAAAATAAACAAACTACAAGAATAGTAATAAAGAATCAAAATAAATTATTTTAAGAATAGTAATAACTTAAAATTAGATCTCCCATATTCTACATATTCTATAAAAACTTAAAAAAAAACAAGAGGAAGAGAAATGAGATAGAATAGAGTACCCGAGTGTACCTTCAAGCAAGAGAACTTTAATCCAAATCCAGATCATGGTACAGAGGCTATGGCACTACCCAAGACTAGAGAACAAATGTTCAATTTTGTAGTGTCCTTCTCCTAGAAGAGATGCTTACCATAGCTAAAGAGTCTCTACCCCTACCAAGAGGAAAGAAGACACTGGAAAATTACATTGCTTCAGTTAACCCCTTGAGCTAAGAAGAATTGTTTGGTAATCTCAAGTGTTGTCAGGTGACAGAGGATAATGTGGAAGGAAATGGCCAGACTATTTGGTGTATTTGTAGGCAAAGACAAAATTAACTGTAGCCAGAGAGAAGGATACAATGTAGTACTGGCTGGCCAGTCATATGACCAAATAACTCTCAAGTGGTAATATCTTGACGGTTGACTGGTAGCCTGGCCTACCTACCAAGATGGAATAAGATAAGGTGAGTTACCGCGCATGGTGCTGGGAGCTCAGCTGTGCTCTGTGACGTCACCTGGAGAGTTCCGAGCGTTTATTTGACAGCTGTCCTGTACAACCAGCCTTATTATTCGTACCTCTTTTTGGATTCCGAACATTGCATTTATGAAAGTAGGCTAATATTAATGTTAATATTGATATTAATATACTGTTAATATTATTATAATATAAATGTTAATATCAATATAATATAATAGCAATAGAAATAAAAATTCACGTATGACTAAAGCTTTATTCTGAATATTTCATTAAAAATCTTGATACCATCAGTCTCTCTCTCTCTCTCTCTCTCTCTCTCTCTCTCTCTCTCTCTCTCTCTCTCTCTCTCTCTCTCTCTCTCTCTCTCTCTCTCTCTCTCTCTCTTTTCAACTGAATAAATTTTCAATATTACTGAACATTTTTTAATCTATTTTCACAACTTTGCTATAAAATTTTTCCTTCTTAGTTTAATATCTTTATTCTAAAATTTAGCCTACTTCTAATAATAAAAAGCTCATTACCTCCTCGGGAACATCAATATTGGCGCCTTTAGATATATCAATAAGATATGAAACGGCTTTGACTCCTGGTTTTAGAGCATCACCAAGGAAAAATTTGAATAAATATTCCATTTTGTGTAGATTTTCTCTAAAATGATTACATGTCCTATATAATCCCTTTCTCTTTACAAGTGATATCCAGTTATCGCCTGTTTTATCTACATCAACTGAACCTAATGATGTATACTTATTTCTAAATTTAAAAGTCACGAACCCTCCCATCAAAGAACTTCCTATTAGTGTTGCAGGTTTTATCTCTGCTAAATCTTTTACTTGATTTTCCTGTCTCGGTCTCATTGTTAACAGGCAGAATGTGCTTCATGAGACACGCAGAGATGTATAACTCTGAATCTAGATCATTGGGAGCAACGTTTAACCTTTGAGATGGAGCACTTATATTTAATCACTCAGTAGTGACACAAGATGTACAGTAGCTTCATCATTATTACAAACATTAAGACCCTAAACTCGTTACCTTTTGTCTCTACCCACTATGTATAACCGTAGTCTATATCAAAATTCCAAAGGTGATGGATGATCATGGCAATGACCAATTTGTCGTATAAAAGAAAAGAGATGTTCGACTGTGTCTCAACATAGTCTTCTTGTCATCAAGAACTGTAATCCTTACAGTCCATGCAACATGTTATACGATAATCCTCTTACTGGAACGAAAACATTTTCACTTTCATTTTAGCATTAATAACAAAATATAGCATCTATTTCAACTTGACGCGGACAGTTCGAGAAAGCACCTCTACCTTTCTTTACGAAAAACTTTATATTCCCAAACCAACCATCAATTAAAGATATAAGATCAGATGTTTCATTACAAAACTGACTTTTCATTAAGCCTTTGTTACTACAAAATTTGATGGAATTAGCCACTGAGGAAGAGAGTAACTGAACTGCTGTTTCTCACATTGCCGTTTATAACCTCACACGTTTAATTGGGATATTTTGAGATTATTTACTGATAAAGGTACGAGTTTTTACATAGATTTTGAGGTAATGATTTTATCTCCAACCTGAAAACCATAGTCTATTGAATCATTTTGAATTAAGTTGATTAGATGGGATGGATCTGCCAAGACGAAAACTTTTGAAAAATTTCGTAGCAACAAAATTCTTTTTATTATAATCTGAAGCTCAAATAATAGTATTTATACATACAAAAATTTATTTTTGCAAAATTCTCTCTCTCTCTCTCTCTCTCTCTCTCTCTCTCTCTCTCTCTCTCTCTCTCTCTCTCTCTCTCTCTCTCTCTCTCTCTCTTATTCTTCTCCTCGTAGCTAAAGATTTACTTGGATGAGAAATATAATTGATATATGCATATATTCTCGTAATTTTTAAGTGAGCCTATTCATATACAGTTCTAATTTACCAAAATGCTACATGCAACGTATGCCTAGTAAACGAAACTAAAGTGAGGAGATATTAGTGATAGGTTTACCTGCATCACAACAGTAATTACATTATTATAAAAATTTTGTGTCAGTATGGCATCTTCTTTTAGACTTCGGACAGCCTTAGGACAGCAATTGAACAACTCGTGCCTAAGGTTTCTGGCAAAATCATTAGGTTGGAAATGTGATGAACCAATTCGTGTAGATTTGGCATTGATACAGTCAATTCTTTTGCATATATTTACCCACTTCTTACATAGTTCTGCATCTTTTAGGAAACGGTAAAATCTATATTTTTTTTTTCATCACCAACAATTATATTGGTCTTATAAGAATTGGAGCACCCATATATGACCCATATAATCATGATGAATCTGTCAAAGCAAATGAAAACAAAAACGTCTGTGAAAAAAGAAAAACCACGGCATAATTCCCGCCTATACTGTAGGTCGCATGGCTGAACTCTCCAGGTGACGTCATGCGCGTGAGTGTAGAAAACGGGACCCCTAGGTAACTCTCCTTATCTTATTCCATCTTGCTACTTACTAGCTAGCGCACGCAGCTAGTAAATCCCCGTCGCTACTTCGTACACCTATAGTAAAAAGGATTTATTCAAGTTTTATTTAATATATTTACTGTACGAATTTTTTTAATAATAGCATTTCATTTCGACTTTCTACCCACTGTCAGTTATCTACCGGACAATTGATCATATTATAGAAATACAGTATATCACTTAAATTGTTTCATCCCAACATCAATGTATAAATATAATAGCATTCAAAATCCTATTAAAAAAATAATAATGTAAATTATTATATTCTTTTTTCACGGAGTAGGCGAAGGTCAGAAGGGCTTATTTATCTTTATATATTTTGTTTACAAAAGGTAAAGAATAAGTATTAGATAGTTTTGTTTTACACTAAGTATATGCAAAACATACAAATTATTGGATGAAATAAGAACCTTCTTCAGACCGTAAGAATGACGTAGACTGAGGTTTCGTTTATTATTATTATTATTATTATTATTATTATTATTATTATTATTATTATTATTATTATTATTATTATTATTATCTAAACTACAATTCTAGTTTTAAGAGCAGGATCGTAAGAGCCCAAAGGCTCCAACAAGGAAAAATAGCCCACTGAGGAAAGGAAATGAAGAAATAAATAAAACTACAAGATAAGTAATGAAAAATTAATATAAAATATTTCAAAAACAGTAAGGAGAGTAACAGTAATAAAAGAACAATAATTATTTAAATTTCTTTTATATGAAAATAGTATATATGTCGCATATCATTATGCAAGTGACCGAGAAACTGTCACTACGGGTCATCTCTACCTTGAATAGCTGTGTCTAATAGTTGCCAGATACCGCTTGCTGAATATAGCTCTCTCCCTTTGTCTCAACAACTGAGGGCACTGATGCAATACTTGGTAGCGGGAGTCTACTGATCAATACGGCTTGAAAAATACAAATTCTGACGGACGAAAAATATAGTCAAAACGTACTCTTAAGATTTTATATCACTTAAGCTTCGTCGTTGGCATAGCTAGTATATTGGTAAATTCACTGCAAATAAGAAAAAAAAAAAAAAAAAAAACTTGAAATAAGAATGTACAAAATGAAGGCGGGAAAAAGTAATTGATTTTAGGTCAAATTACAACACTTTTAGATTGTCCTTCACCGGTTGGCTTGTTGACCTTTTGCGCTGGCCAACGTCGCCGATAAGCAAAAAGAAGATGAAGGAGAAAAAAGCAATAAACAGATCCTTCCATCCTTGCGCTCATACTATGATAACTTGAGATTACTTTTTAAGCATCAAAAGAAAACCTGATTAGTTTTAATCTTTTCTGTAATGTTTGAATATCAGTGAAAATACAAAATAGCCAGAGAATTTGTGTGCAAGAATTACCAATGCACCCATGGTGGCCTAACGGAATTTAACCTCCCAGCCTAGCGTTCTGCTTGACAGGAGTTCGAGTCCCGCTCAGATTTGATAGTTTCTTGTAGCACCTGCAACCTCATAATCTTTGGTAGCCAAGGAGGGTGTGGGTAGTTGAGGGAGCCTATAGGTATACCTTCTAAGTCATCAGCAGCCATTAACTGGCCCTTCCTGGTCCTAGCTTGGGTGGAGAGGGGGCTTGGGTGCTGATCATATGTATATATGGTCATTCTAGGGCATTGTCCTACTAGCTACGGTGTTGTCCCTGCTCCTTGCCTCTGCAATATATGAGCGACCTTTAAACCGTTAAACTACTCTTAATGGGAGTTGTTTCACAGAAATCTAAGACAATAATGATCATTGCCACATTTATATCTCAAGTACTTAATTATGGGTGAAACCTTGGTGCAGAAAATTCCAACAGCCTCGAAAACCACTTTCCCCCCCCCAAAAAAAAAAAAAACCATGATCTCTCCTCTCAATCTTGCTCGTGTTCACTCACTTCCAGGATATCAAAGCCTTTTTGTCTTGTTTCTGACTCACTTTGTTCACCTTATCCGTCATATACTCTGTAAAAAAACTCATCCCAGTAGCTCTAACTTTTTCATTTCTCTCCTATTCTTCATTTCAATGGAGGAGAAGATGGCTCGGCAAATCCTTCACTATCACCCTCCCCTACATGATGAAGAGCAAATGTCTGGTTATATATATATATATATATATATATATATATATATATATATATATATATATATATACATATATATATATATTATAAATGTATATATGAATGTATTTCTTTCGTACCACGCTGAGCGTCAGGGGGAGAGAGAATAGTCATACCCGGTGAGAGGGGGTATCCCGAGAGTTACAGTTTGTCATAGGAATTTCTGGATCACTTGGCTCTGACAAAGTGCACCTAGCCATCCTCTTACTGCGCGACGAATTCCTGTGTTTAGCTCCGCCCACCACCTCAGCCAGCTCTCCCTACACTAGCTGTTTGGTTACTTGCCGTGAAGTAAGGGTGTGATAGGGTTCACTTCTTCAGAGCGAGGTGTACCAGGAATTCCTGTGTCCAACCGTACACTCGTAAACCACAATCTCCCACAGATTGCCGAACCAATGGTTGAAGGGGGTAAAAAGTTTAATATATGTGTATGCATATTTATCTAATTATTTAGTCGTCATTTTTGACGGGACGCGTACTCAAGTGTTTCGATAATTGCTATCATAGATATTCCAGTTCTTTTCTAAATTGATAGCCTACTGTTTTCTTCATCTCTGCTTCACCTTTGATGTGACTCACTTTTCTAATTTTTCCTTCATTTTTAACATTTTGTTCCAAGTAACTTACTGTATCAACATTCGCAGCTCCATAGTGAAATTTACCTTGGATTTTATCCTCTTGTTAAC
>NC_090768.1:5477433-5487433 GCF_036898095.1 Palaemon carinicauda
ATAGACTTGCCCAATTTACAAACGGCCAGACAGGCCCCTAACTCAGTTACATTTAGCTATTACACAACGTAGATTATGTAAAATTTACTTTAACATCTTATTCCCTTAATAAATGATTTAGCAAAATAATAACCCGTATCAATAGCAAAAACTATATTTAAAATCTAACAAGTATTTACCATATTTTACAAGATTCACAAAATACTCTCAGCTCTCCAAATTGATAATAATTTAGAAAAAAATCGTATGGTGATGTAGGCCTTAGCTTTATAAGTCTATGAAGCGAGAGACAGATGACGACGAAACTCAACATATAAAAGATGATAAACAGTGACAGATTCTGATGATATTCGATCGTCCAAGGTTTTCTTATTATTTAGTGTTTCTGCAGCTTTGAAATAATGGTAGAAGTTTAGCAGTACCACAGCTGGTGTCTAAGAAATGTCTGCCAAAGAGCAATGTTCGCCCGGAGAAAAATGAATCTAGTATCTGCTCCTATGCAGCAACAAAGGCCGTGGACATGTCTTGGTCATATTTGGCCATTTTCATCACAGCGCTGGCCACTGCAGATTGTTGATGGTGGGAGACTTTACTCTATTCTCTTATAGCAAACCAACTCGTATCATCATGGGTAATGATTGACTGCTATTGGAGATTAGAGATAATTATTAGACAAAGAAGGATTTCTAAAAAATGTTTCTAGCCCCTGTAAAGCATTCTTTAGTTCAGTATGACACCATCATGCTTAAGCTTATAGATAATTCTTTTAGGTTGTTAAGTAAATTAAATATGTTTTTTTTTCAGTACCTTTCCACTTGTTCTAATTAACGTCATTACCTTCTGTTCTAATCCTTATTTATTTCTAACTGTTTTGCAGTGCTTTTTCCAGTGTAGCTTTTTAATTATAATGATATACTAGACATTGAGACCTCTATATAGCATTGATATATATATATATATATATATATATATATATATATATATATATATATATATATATATATATATATATATGATTATAGGTAAATTTATCGAATGCAATTTCTCGAAGGTCAAATTCTCGAACTCAATTGCTCGAAAAATAATTTCTCGAACTATCATTTTCTCGAATCCCATATTTCTCGAAAACTGATATCTATTTGGTCGAGAAAATTGAATGGAAAAATTTACATGTATTTCAAGGAAAAATATATCCTTTTGGGTTGACAAACACAAATGTTGAAAATTTATTGTAAATAAAGGAATGAAAAAATACAAAGGTTATAATTTTATTGTATGTATTATAAAAATATCCTTTAGAATGAAATACAGTATTAAAATTTAATCAATCAAAATGAAATGTTGTACGCTACATTTCGTAGATATTCTTCGAGAGGCCTCTCTTTGTCTCTTTTTATTTTCTGATTTTCACTTGTTTTAGTCTCACTCATTTTCTTTCTACTTTGTTTTTCCATACTATATTATTTTATCTAAAAAAATAAAGTTAATATCTTTTATGACGCAAAAGTGTGAAATTTACTTGTTTGTTTTCGAGTAATTGACATTCGAGAAAATGATAGTTCGGGAAATTATTTTTCGGTCAATTGAATTCGAGAAATTTACCTTCGCGCAATTGATTTCGAGAAATTTGCCTGATACCTATATATATATATATATATATATATATATATTTATATATATATATATATATATATATATATATTATATATATATATATATATATATATATATATATATATATATATATATATATATATATATATATATATATCACTCCTCTTCTTTCCTGTCGTTATCCCCACATTAAGGGGTCGGTTGCCTGATGCAACCTGTCCAATGTCTTCTATGAAAGGCATCCTCTTCCACCAAACGTCTTCTCTCCATATCATCCTTTACCTTATCTCGCCATCTAATTCTCTGCTTCCCTCTCGATCTTCCCCCCTGACAGGTTCCTGTCATTCTTCTTATTTCATCATTTTCCAATCTTTCAAGTATTGTAGTGATATTCCCATAATCCTCCTCGATATTCTCAACTCTGTTTTGTCAAGCATGGTTTCTTCTTTATTTCTTAGAGCCCACGTTTCAGATTCATACATTAACATTGATCTTATAACTGTGTTATAGATCTTGTCCTTTAGCTTGATTGGCATTTTTCTATCACATAACACTCCCGCTACCCCCCTCTACATCTTCCAAGCTGCTTTTATCGTATTCTAAACTTCAGCCTCATATCCTACCTCCTGACTTACAATAGATTCAAAGTATCTGAGTTGTTCCACATGTTTTTATAACTGAGCCTCTACTTTTATGCATAGCTATCATTTCCTCACTTGCTTACTGCTCACCATAGCCTCAGTCTTATCCATATATACTCTCAAGCCTCTTATCACTCTACAACCCTTCTCTGTAATTCTTCCTCATTTTCAACGGTGATAACTAAATCATCTGCATATAGCATCTCCCACACCTCTTTATTTCTGGTCTCTTCGCTTAACACATCCATTACCACCACAAATAAAAACGGGCTTAATGCTTATTCCTGGTGTAATACAACACGTACTTCAAAGGTTTCTGTTTCCCCAACTACTGTTATTAATTTAGTCCTCATTCTTTTGTACACCATCTCTTCCATTCTAACAAATTTTTCTGGGGTTTTCCTCTTCCTCAAGCACGAAAACATCACTTCTCTTTGGTATTCTATCATAAGCCTTCCCTAGATCTACAAAATCACAGAAGAGCATATGGTTTCCCTTTATCCTCTTTTCCTGTAGCTGCCTTGCTATAAAGATGTCATCCACAGTCTCTCTCCTCCTCCTGAATCCATACTTCTGATTCCCAATCTTTACAATTTCTCATATAGTACCCTTTCAAAAACTTTCAAACCATGTTGTTTGTTTAATTTCCTTATAGTTGTCACAATCCATGACATTACCTTTCTGCTTAAATGTAAATACCACTAGACTCTCCTCCCAGCCTTTAGGTATTATTTCCTCTTCCTAAGTTGCTTTCAATAAATCTAGCATCCATTCTTTCCCCATTGTAGCCGGTATCTAGACCATTTAAATTTGAAACTGATGGACGTGGTGTTTTACCCTTTTCCATTTTACTCAGTACTTTGCTTTACGTCTGTATCTCGCATCTCAATCACTGGACCCTCCACCCTTTGAGCTTCTCCCATCTCCTTTCTCTCTCATTTTCAGTATTCAATAGTTGTTAGAAATATTCTCTCCATCTCCTCTTAATATCTTAATCTCTATGGCATATATTTCCATCTCTATACTTGATAACTCCCAGTTGCCTCAAATCCTGGCTTTGCCTTTTCCCTAAGTTTTAAATCTTATAGATATCATTTTCTCCTTTCCATGTTCCTAGCCATTCATTTAATAGCTCTACTGTTCTCCCAATAGCTATTCCTACTTTCCTCCTAGAATCTTTTTCCTCTTCTATGTACCGTTTCATTACGCCCTATGCAGGCCTTACTTGCCAGTCCTTAAATGCCTTTCATTATTTTAACTAACTTTAACCACCTCTCTGTTCCACCAACTCTTTTCTCCTGTCGACACGCCATATCCACTGGTTCTTCCTACTAATTCCTCGTTCTCCCCGATACATATTTCTTTAATACCCACCCAGATATATTTGACTGTTACCCTGTCCCCTCTTTAAGTTCAGCTTTCCCAGTTGTTTCTTTCTCTCTCCTACAATCTTCCTAAATTGCTCACCCTTTTCTCCTTCAAGATCCCAAACCTAAATCATCGATCTCCCCTTTCTCCTCATGGATTTTCTACCTCTCATTTTAAAAGTCATCACTACCAGTCTAACACATGTTTCTCCCAAAATCACTTTAAGATTCATTACATTGTTTTTGTCAGGTCCTCTAACCATGATATAATCTATCTGCCTTTCCGCTCCTTCATTTTCATATGTTATTAGGCGCTTATCCAATTTTGGAGGTGCTCATACTTGTCAATTCAAAACTCTGAGCCATCTCTATTATATAATACCCATCTTCATTTATAATTCCAAACCCATAGCCTTAATGGATCTCCTCATATCCATCCCTTCTCTTCCCCACTCTGTCATTTATGTCTGCTCCTATGATTAGCTTCTTCTCTTTCAATGTTCTAATAGCTGCCTCATTTTCTTGTCTAAATAATTATTTTTCTTCTTTTTAGCATTCCATATGTGGGGCATATGCTGAAATTATATTTATTATCTGATCCCCTATTATCAAGGGAATCTTGAAAAGACTATCATTTATTCTCTTTACTTCTATCACTTTTTCATTCCACTTATTACCTATTATCTATTTCTTCCCTGTCGTGACATTCGGTAATAGAGCTTATTACCCATTTCCTATCTCTCTAGTTCCATTTCCTTTCCAGCTAGTCTCCTGCACACACAGGATATCTATCCTCCGTCACATCCCCTATCTCCCTCAATCTTCCCGTTATTGTACCGACATTCCAAGTACCTGCTCTGATGTTCCATTTTGTTACTTGCTTCTTTGACCCCAGTCGTGAAACCTACAGTACCCACTCGTTCATTTATCAAGCCAGTACGGGGTCCCCCTAGCTGCATCCACGTTTCTAATAACATAATCTAAATTTTGTATTTATCATTAACAGGAAATAAACAATCTTAGAGTATTGGAAGATGTATTGAGGCTTAGAATAACTTGTATCTCAGCAATATGCTGGAATTCCATTTAAAGCTACTAAAATCAAATATAAAATGGAATGAATAAAAGATGTAATATATAGAGTATAAAAAGTATTCATAGAAAACTTAACAATGAGACAATATATATAAGAATGAATATGTTTATGTACATTATTTACACGGCCCTAAGTAGATTTAAATTTTTACCATTATACAATAACTCTAGTGATTCACACATTGTTGATGTCTTTAACTGGAGAATTATCTAGTGGAATGTCGTAAAACATGTTGGTTGGGAGAGAAGGACTTCCTGACTTCTTATAGGGGCAAACGCAATCATCACTTCCGAGATAAGTTGTCTCTTTTCTAATGTTGGATTGAATAATCCCTTCATTAGCAGAAGCTTCCGAAATGACGTTTTCTGTAGTGGTGGTTTGGAGTTTTTTCTTGCAGGAGCTTCTTTCACCGTCGAAAGAAAACGAATGGTTCGTTATACCTGACGTAGTTTTCTTGTTGGTTTTGGCGAAGTCGGATTCAAGATCTTTAGTGCCGCTTGATAAGGAAATATTCATCATCTGGATACAACTGAAATGGAATTCAACAGTGGACTTACTCATTACTCGCTCAAAAGCATAAAAGAAGGGTATAAATAACAATATAAATATGTCTGTTAGAAAATTACGCTAATAATAAAGTTGTAATGTTGGACAAAATTAGTACTTACACAAACACAACTAAAATCAAGAGGTTAAAGCTGCCACCCACGAAGAATTGTGCTGATGGGAAGGAGTCGACAGTTTTGTAATACACTGGTGAATAAACTGCGTAACCGACCATCGGCATGAGCCCGTTCATAGCTGATGATACAGCGCTAATGCGACCTGAAGAACAAAATGCTCGATGAACTAAAATAGACGTACTCATTATTACTGTTAATTCCCGAATATTTTTTCAAGTATGAAATATCAAAACACCAGAAATTAATCTTGTAAAGGTATTATATCAAACAATGTTAGTAGAATAAGACGTTATACCATTGCTAAAAGTATAAAACTAATGAATATACTTACAGATTTAGAAATTAAGAAAGTTATGAAGTGAACACATGGTTCCACATACCTTTTTCGTTGCTGCCAACCAGTTTCGTAGGCATTGACCGGAAGGCTATGGTGCTGGCGTTGGAAATAAGACCTGCTACAGGCCCCAGCCATAGCAGGAAAAACAGCGACTTGTTCATTACAAGACCGTAACAAATATATTCAGCAACCATAGACAGGGAACCAACCACAACTAAGGTTGTATCCTTGATATCACATAGTTTTGTCAGGAGAGGAATCAGGAACAGAGAACCTGAGAATGGTAGATGTTATAATCTTTTTAAAGATCAAGAAAATTGATTTCTGGAAACAGTTTCACATTTTTGTCCAGTTCAACTAACGAACATATGCAGCGATTGGGAGACAACAAATACGAATTCTTACCTAGAGCAGCCAGAAGGTTTCTATACGTGGTCCAGTATCCATAATCTGTTGCATTCCATTGAAGTGCTTGTCTAACAAACATATACATGAAGAATCCTGAAAATATGTAACAGAATCGTCACTCTTAGATTGTACAACCTAAATGGACTATTTTGACAAACAAATCAGAAAAAAATAGTACAGCAGAAATATTTCTTCACAATAATAACTAATAACAATAGCAATTACCTCTGGCAGCACGACGGATCATATTAGAGGCAATAATGATCAAGATGATAAAACGAGTATTTCCTTCCCTCTTTTTGAGTGCTGTTTTAAATGACTCTACAACCCTTCTCCAATTGAAGAAATCTTTGATCATACGGGAAATGGTTACTGGTTCCTTTGAATCCTGACCAACTTGGCCTTTGAAGGATCCTTTGCGTAGGAGTTCCTTCTTGGCAAAGGGTCCGTGACTTTCCTTGATCAGGAAAATGACATAGACCACGGCTAGAATGTATGCCAAGAGAACCAGTGCTAAAGCTACATTATAGCTGGCATGTTTGATAATGAGTGCTCCAATAAGAGTGCCAAGAGGACCACCTAAGTTCCACATGGAATTAGCTATGCTAACACGTGATGTACGGCTCTTCTCTGGACAGATGTCGCTAATGTAGCTGATGGTCGAAGTTAAAAGACCGATGTTACCTCCACCAAGAGATTCTAAGAATGTCACCAGATAGATCACTTCCACAGGCCAAGAAGTCTGCCAGCTATTGATTAGGTACCCACCAGCATACATGACATGGCACAGCAAAGTGACCAGAAGAGGAATCTGAGCAATATTGGATAAGTACAAATTGATTAATGAATTATTTCATTAACTTTATATATAGATTAAGAAAAAGAACGTAATATAACTGATTTTATTTTGTGTAGAAACAATAGAAAAGGATACAAGGTTAACAAAAGATTTGATACTAACTTTTCTGCCATATTTATCACTCCATGCACCCATGAAGAGAACAAATATCAGAGCTGGTACAGAAAGAACTATGCTGTTGTAGAAAGCAAATACGCTAAACTCCTTTTGGACTAATACATTCTGCTCTGGATGATCTGCTAAATTTTCACATACCTAAAAGGAGGAAAACAAATATGTTAGATTTTTTTTATTTAAACCCCATAGGTAAATGAAGACCTCATAAGCAAATGAAAACTTAACGTATGCATGACTTGGGGGCTATAAGATGAAACGTATTCTCGTTACTCTTACTTCTTGAGAAAAGCCGAGGTTGACGGAACATAGCTTATTCATCTGAACGTTTTCGATGAAGAGCAGCATTGCTTGATTACATGCACCATCTATGAGCATGACGGGCTCAACCGAAGCACTTTTGAGTGCTTTTAAAAGTTTGGACATCCTGTCTTCTGTTGGGGAACTTTACCGACAACTATAATCTGCTGGCATTGAAAAGGTAAGATTTTAATTTTCAGGAAAAGATCAAACACCTAATAAAGAAAAGATTGGAAATGAGGGTAAAATCCAAGAGAGCTGAAATAAGATTAGCAGAACTATCCAAAAGCAATAAACAAAGTAAAAACCTAGGACATTTGTATACACAAACAGACCTAACTGTGGAAATATTAAAGAAAGGAAGAAGCATCAAATTGATAAAAAGAAGACTTTGCAGGGTGCCTGCAGATGTTTGCTTTAAAGGATGAAAAGGGAAATATTAATAAAAGAAATGAGGTGATAAAATACTGATAAAAGAACTAACTGCCAACAGAAATAATGCAACAAGGAGAAATAACTTTGCCGATAGAAATAGTGAAACACCCAAGGTGGTACTAAAACTAACAGTAGAAGTAAAGAAAGTATTAAGAGCCATGAAAAAAGGCAAAACAGCTGGAGAAGATGACCTTACAATTGATTTGATGATAGATTTCCTATTAGTAAAACACTCTGAACTTTACAAAAAAATATCTGAAAGAATGCTCTATACCCACAACTCGGAAAAAAAGATCTTTATATTAATTCACAGAAAGGGATAAACAAGATACCTGAAAAATTACCACCAGAAAAGTTACTCAATAATATATAATATATTCACAAAGATCATATTAGGCTGAATAGAAAGACCGCTACACTTTACTCAACTGTACCACACGTTTTTCATACATGCTCGTACACTGTAACAAGTTTTTATGTTTGAATTGTTTTGACGTTCTTGCTTTTTAGTCTGTGTATATAAATTCGATGATTGTTTAATAAAGTTCAGTTGCATTCACCTCGCCTCTCAGTTACAACCTAACTTCTCTCTCGCACAATTGGTGACTACCGGAGGACTCGCTCCCTCCTGCCATCCTCCGCACTGCAGTGCCCTACTGTTTGATGATGCCGCCCACTGAGCTTGACTCATCCACACACGCCACCTCAATGAAACTGCCAGCTTTTACCAATGGAGAAGCATTTGCCTGGTTCCAGCGTGCTGAAGTCCAGTTTCATATCAATGGCCTGACTCACTCAAGCAGTAAAGAAAACTATGTCGACGCAGTTATTCTCGAGGACACGTTCCCAGAAATCTCCGACTGGCTTTGCAATCAAGGTGACACCCCAATTGCGTACGGCGCCCTCAAAACATACCTCCTGGAGCAATACTTACCATCGTCATCTGCTCGTATAGCCAATTTTTTTTCAGCTCTCTCAACAACCGTTGGGGGACTAAAAGGCTTCATTTACCCTCGGGGAAATAACCAGTATCGCTCGCCTGCAACCTGCTGCAAACAGCTCTCCTCGTGAAATTAATATACTTAGAGCTCTTTGGTTACGGTGCCTACCCGAACCTGTATGTGCTGTTGATATTTTTCCCATGAAGGACCTGATGACCAAAGTCACACCCTTATGGACAACCCCTTCACCACCTTTAAGACCTCCATCAACGCCTCCACTCCTGACAAAGTGAACAACTACTCAACATAGACCGAAGCTGACGTGAATGCTGTAGAACACATATGCCCACCCTGGGACATTCCGAAGTGGCAACAAAGCTACCCACCACCCACAAATACCACCCCTCACTTACATCCCAACCAATGATTTCTCCAGCAACTTACTTACTGATGCCCATCGGCTGCAGTTATGTGCGAACGGTTGTCTGTTGCCAAAAAACGTGTAAGTAGGCCATCGCTTGTGGAGGTGGCCTCCACCTGTCACTCATCTTTTCTTTTTACATGATGCTGGTAAGGGCGTGCAATTTTTGATAGTCACTGATGCTTGCTGTTCTCCTCTGTCAAGAACACTCCCCAGGACACGATTTATTCTGTCTAAGTCTGCCAACGTCTGCATGGTAGCTGCCAATGGATCTGCGATACCCATTAATGGTTATGAAACCCACACATTATCGTTTGGAAGCACAAATATAATTGAAAGTTTCTCGTTGCTTATGTCATATTGCCATTCCTCGGTGTGGATTTCCTCTCACACATCCACCTCCTGGTTGATGTCGCTCACCAACGGTTGATCAGCGCTTATTCGTATTCCTCGACACCTGGCCCCTCCGACGTCGCTTAACAGATCAGTGCACCCGCGGATGCCTACGCCCACTTCCTCATGTCGCACCTGGAAGTTTTCCCTCCAGAACTTCGTCGAACACCCACGGTTCCTGCCAAACACAGTATTTATCACCATATTAAGACAACGGGGCCTTAGGCGTTCGCCAGATTCAGGCATCTGGCTCTGGATTGTTGGGCAGCAGCTTAACAAACCTTCGCTAGACTGGAGGAAATGTGCCATTACCAAAAAGCCTCAAGCCAATGGTCGTTATCCATATATCATTCTGAAGAAAGATGGCTCTCTGCGCCCGTGTGGCGATTAC
>NC_090768.1:5492433-5499933 GCF_036898095.1 Palaemon carinicauda
CATCGTTACACACGATGACATCCAAAGTTCATTAGTAGATTTTAAATGTAATGTAACTAGTTCTCAGAAGTGATGCCACTACTCCCGTGGTCCATGTGCAATGCCATGGCATACCATAGCCATCTTAGACTTGCATAACTTGCTACATATTAGACATATCAAAAGAGCATTCGGGGTTTTGGGGAGCTCCTTTCAGGCATGTCCTTGCTTTCTTTCTATGGTGAGATGCATCGAGCCACTCAGCTCCAGAGCAGTGACCCCATTGTTAACACTTATTCTCCAGACCATATGGCTATTTGCGATGGTTTTTAGGTTAGTTGATAGAATTTTGTCTTCATTTTGAGTTTGACTAAGCTTGGTCTTTGTATCTCTTCTTAGGGTGGCCCTGTCTATGTTGATGATTTTTAGTTGTGTGATAAAAATTGGTTTTCTGACCCGTTCTTATGCATATGTATCACGTGATCCAAGGCGGAGTCATTAGCGTGTGGTGAAAATGGTTTCTATGGTTGTACATTCCACTCATTTCAGAGTCTGTGTATGGAGTCTGATCCTTCCAGATAACGTTCATAATTTGCTTCAAATAGGCAATGGGAAAATGTTCCAGCTTCTTGAGATAACATCGATATATTGTCCAGGCCTGTGCACCATAGACAAAAGTTTAGATACACGGTGCTTTGTATACTTGGATTCTTTTGGTCAGTGTCAGGTGTTTCTTTTGAAAATCCCAGGTCCCCAGCCTGCCAAAAGTATGTGAAGCCCTGTTTACTTTCGCCAGCGTGTCCTTGTGGAGGAAAAGGTCTACCGAAGCATTTTACGGCACCACCTTCAATTGTGCATTGTCATCAGTGAAGAGTGGGCTGTTTCTTATTTGATTTAGTTTGATGTAGTATGACTTCTGTTTTTCTTATATTCATCTCTGAGCCAAGTGCCCTCTACAGTATATTGCAGGTAGGCCGTATATAAGACGTGTAATGCATTGAATACTGGGTGTTAGGCAAAATGGCAGTGTTATCAAAATATTGTGGGTTAACCAATGTCGTGTTGATATTTTTGCATAGGCATGTAATTGTCTGATATTGAAAACTACCATCAATTAGGGGGTACTATTTGAGCCCATTTTCTTCTATTTTTTTTACTGGAATAAAATCCTTATTAAGGAGATGAATAGATTGAAAAAGACAAGGGCCAGAACATCACCATACTTTACTCCTATTTTCACAGGGAAGGACGAGGATTCCAAATAGCCAATACTGAATTTTGCTTCCACGATGGAATGGAAGAAGTAAATTGATAAATTTGTTAGTGATTCCATATTTTTGGAAGTATCTTTTGTGGGAGCTTACAGTGGACCGTGCCGAAGGCACTGGTAAGATCAATAAAGACTTTGTATAAGTCTGTATTGTCCTCTCAACATTTCTCCTGTATTTGCCTCAAGGAAAGATAATATTGATAATCAAGCTTTCCTCCTAAACTTGCACTAGATCACTGGTAGCACAGATTCAGATATGAGTACAAGAACATGATTTTAGCTTGTATTGATATAAGGAGAATACCTCCGCTGCTGTAATCGCTCCTCTCTCTTTTAGTGTTTAGATAGGAATTTTTATAGTCAATCCACGATTTTGGTATTTGCTTTCCTCTTCATAAGACCTGGATGATCTTTTACACCTGCTTTTTGAGAATGTAACCCCTGTACTTGTAAATTTTACCATGAATGCCACAAGGACCACACTTGTGTCTTCTTTATTGCTATCTATTGTGCTCAGAATTTCAAAGCAATTCTGAAAACTAATCGAGATCCTTTCCTAGATGAGTGGTAAGCTAGGTGAAGCATCAATAATGTACTGACCAATAACATTATGATGGTTCAGTGTAATATGGAGAGGATCAACCCAGCGGCTTAGAATCTTAATTTTCTTCTTAGGAGAATTCTGCCATCAAATGTAGTAACTTGAGTGATTATGTTCGTCTTCGTCCCATAAATGAAATTGTTGGCATTATAAATAAATTGATGTATTGGCTGAAAATGAAGTGACTCCCAGAATACGTACAAGATTATTTTGTAGAATGTGGCGTGAAAAAGCAAAACCAGGTGAATGGGAGCTAGGAGTGTTCGTGAAAATGGCAAAAAAAAAAGAGAGATTTGATTGATTGCATTAATTACAGAGGCATCACACTTACGCCAGTTGTCATGAAAATATATAGTATGCTCATTCTAAAGAGACTGGAGAGAAAGATTGATGAAAAGATGAGAGATGAACAAGCAGGATTTAGAAAAAGGTAGAAATTGTACTGACCAAATTTACCTTTTAAGACATGCAGTACAGCAATGTGTAGAATATAGAAATCCACTTTTGATGGCATTTGTGGACTATGAAAAAGCCTTTGATAGTGTCCATCTGCCAATTTTGTGGAGAGTCCAGCGTTATTATGGAGTTCCTCTCAAATACGTAAATTTGATCAAGTCTGTTCATGAGCATAGCAAGTGCAGGGGAATGTGTTGTCACCTATGTTGTTTATCCTCCTCATGGATTTTGTAATGGATAGAACAGTTGGGGATGGTGGAGAAGGATGGGACTGGATTGGTAATAGAAAATTAGCAGACCTAGAGTATGCTGATAAGGCTGTCCTTATTAGCAGAACACAAAAGGACTTGAAAACCTTGCTTACCAGAATGCATGAAATATCACATGAGGTTGGGCTCAAGACAAATAGAAGAAAGGCAGAGAGGATGAGAACGGAATATACAATAGAAGATAGAAATATCATTGGACGGAGAAAGGATTAAAGAGGTGGAATTATTTAAATATCTAGGAACTATGATCTCTAATACAGGATCCTTAGAATTTAAGGTTAATGTAAGACTAAAAAAAACAAATCAGACAATGGCTAGGTTAAGTAAAATTTGGGAATAAAATTGCCTGAAATTACTTATAAAAATCAGGCTATATATCAGTTTATTGAGATTGGTGTTACTGTATGGACATAAGTCGTGGTATAACAATGAAACAATGTCCAACAGATTTTGTAGATTTGAGAAGAAAGCCCTCAGAAGAATATTTGGAGTTAAATGGAACGACAGGATTAGAAATGAAACAAAGATTACTCGAGTGCAATATGTGAATAAGATCATGATGTTGGGTAGCTGAAGATGGTTTGGTCATGCTCTTTGCACTCCCCAAGAGAGATTACCTCACCCACGGTCCAGATATACCAGGTCAGCCAGACAGAGTACCGATTTTAAGCCTCTTCTGCGCACCTACGTCATCTGAAGGGGTTTATTGTTGGCGAGACCCATTAAGAACGTAGATCTATCACACAGTCAATGTGAATAAAACAACATTTTACCTTTGGAAAATATTTTATTAAGTTACAACTTTCATTTTTTTCTTAGGGCCTCCCTGCATGGTTGTCCTTGAGGTTTTCTATACTTTATCAAATTATTAAGATATCGCATTCGAAAATATACCGATATCTTAACAAAAAAGCAATAACATCTTTCTTTATTTCTATATTTGCTCTCAAAAGGTCTTCCTCGTCTAAAGCATCTTTCTCTAAATCAAAATCTAAGTTTCTGAATATCTGCGTTGTTAGGCATATTTCTAACGCTAAGTCCCTTTCGTGATAGATTCATCGTCTTTGGCTGATTCATGAGATTTTCCAAGGGTGGTGATATTACACTTTTCACTTAATAATTTAATTTCCTTTCCTAGTAAAAAATTTTTTTTAGCTGAAATCTAAAGTTCATAGCTTAAAGATGATCATAGTGCCCATCCATTTGCCTTATACACCCAAAGAAATGTTCAAGGCAATCTTGATTTAGTGTTTGCGTAAGTAGGTAGTCAATTTCTAGGACTTTCAATACCTAGTAACCTAGACATTATGTCATCTTTGTAATTGCCTGGTTTAAAATGAATCGAGCAAACAGTAGCATCCACAACGTTAATTCTGTCTGCACGGCAACATGCATGTATCCACTGGTCTATGTATGGTTTTTCTTTTGGAAAGCGATGGTATTTTATGTTTGAGCTTTTAGTTTTATCATGTCTATTATAACAGCCAAATACTGCGCAGTTACTTGGCATTATTAGTGACGGAATGAATGAATGAATAAAATGATAATGGACACAGCGTCTCCTATTGTTTACGTTACCTCTATAGGTAGCTAACTAAGGCAACAGTCCTTTGTTTTGTTTACCCACGTGTGTGAGACGGGGAAGCTTGACGTCACAGTATGGGTGATTCACAGCTTAAGCTGCGCGTTGGCTGACCTGGTATATATAGACCTTGACCTCACCAAACGTTTAACTGGGCTCCAAAAGGCACTAGAAGAGTTGGAAGACCCAGGCCTACATGACTGAGGACTATAAGACGTGAAATAGGAGATGATGAATGGAGAATAATTGATTTAAAAGCTCAAGATAGAGACGACTAGCGAAATCTAACTGAGGCCCTTTGCGTCATAGGCATACGGGGAGATGATAAATACATTGGAGGTTGATTTGGTCAGCAGAGGCTTAAATTTTCTTAGCCCTTTCTGGAGCATATGTATTTGACATTTTGCCCCTAACCTCAGGTCCCTCCACCTTTATGCCAGTGCAGATTAGTAAGAGTTTGCATGATATACATTATGGGCTTACATTTTTTTTCAAGTAATTGGTGCATGGATTCAGAGTTCTTGTTGAAATAATCTGCATGAGAGCTCTTAATGAAGCCAATCTCTTATTGGTTTTCAGAACTCCGTCCACTCAGTATCATGGTTTCCCTCAGGAATCTCGGCTAAGTTAGACAGGCACAGGAATTTGAGTGTGTTTGGGATATCTCTTTGATCATATAGATAGCTACTTGCAGATTCGAGGTCCAATTTTAAATTTGAAGATGATTCTTACAAGTCAAAGGTCTTTCCAACACCCCACCCGTTGCATTACTTGAGTTATGCTTACATCATTAGTGTGCCTCTGACTGGTTATGGAGGGAAAGATAAACTAGAAACATTAACATTATTGACGTTCTCCAGTTATACAGGAGTTTTTCATTATCCAAATTTGGTGATTATCATTAACCAGAAATAAACAATCTTAGAGATTTAAGGAGTTTATTTGAAGATGTATTAAGGCTTAAAATGTCTTTGGTTTCAGCAACATGCTGAAATTCCATTTAAAGCTGCTGGAATCAAATATAAAATGGAATGAATGAAATCTAGTTTTATAAAACTAGATATGTGAAATAAATATTCATAGAAAATATAACAATTAGAAAATATATATTAGTATAAATAAATATTGGTATAAATATATTTATGTACATATTTACACGTTCATAGGTAGACATAAATGTTGACCACTATACAATAACCAGTGACTCACACATTGTTTATGTCTTTGACTGGAGAATTATTTAATGGGATGTCGTAGAAAGTGTTGGTTGGGAGAGAAGGACTAGCCTTATTACAGGGGCAAACGCAATCATTACTTCTGAGAGCAGTCGTCTCTTGCCTAATGTTAGACTGAATAATCCTTTCATTAGCAGAAACTTCAGAAATATCGATTTCTGTCGTGGTTGGCAAGCTTTTCTTGCTGACGCTGCTTTCACCGTCGAATGAAAACGAATGGTTAGTTACACCCGACATAGTGCTCTGGATTTCTGGCGTTTCACTTTCTTGGATGGGCTGTAAATCTCTGTGTGGCTTATCACTGAAATCCTTCTTTGTTGTCTGGTTCCATGCCAAAGTCATACCGTTTGCCTGTACTGGACCACTGAAAGTGCGAACGAGACTCTTAAGAGTGATTGACGTTGTGTTCTTGAATACGTGGACAAGTTTCTTGTTGGTTTTAATGAAGCCGGATTCAAGATCTTTTGTGTCGTATGACAAGGAAACATTCATCATCTGGACACAGCTGAAAAGGAATTCAATAGTGAGCTTACTCATTACTCGTTTAGAAGCATAAAAGAAGAATAAGGGGAGATAAAAATATGAATCAATCGGTTAGAACATTATGGTAATGATAAAGGTTGTAGAGGTTAACAAAATTAGTACTTACATGAACATAACTGTAATCAAGAGGTTAAAGCTGCCACCCACGAAGAACTGTGCTGAGGGGAAGGAGTCGACGGTTTTGTAATACACTGGTGAATAAATTGCGTAACCGACCATCGGCATGAGTCCATTCATAGCAGAGGATACAGCGCTAATGCGACCTGAAGAAGAAAACAATTTACTAACTAAAAAAAGAATTTTTATAGTAATGTTAATTCATGAATAATTATTTTTAAGTGTTTCAAATACAAAAAGAACTGTAATTGATCTTGCAAAGGTATTATATCAAAAAATGTAAGTGGGATAAGACAGCATCCCATTCGAAACAGCATAAAACCAATAAACATTTGTACAGCTTTTGAAATTAAGAAAATAGTAAATTGAACACATAGTCCTACATACCTTTTTCATTGCTGGCAACTAGTTTCGTGGGCATTGACCGGAAGGCAATGGTGCTGGCGTTAGAAATAAGACCTGCTACAGGCCCTAGCCATAGCAGGAAAAACAATGACTTGTTCATTACAAGACCGTAGCAAACATATTCAGCAACCATCGACAGTGAACCAACCACAACTAGAGTTGTATCCTTGATATCACATAGTTTTGTCAGGAGAGGAATCAGGAACAGAGAACCTGGGAATGATAAATGTTATCAGTTTTTGAAGTCCAAGGAAAGGGATTTCTGGAAATAGTTTCACACTTGTCCAATTCAACTAACGAACATATGCAGCGATTGGGAGACAACAAATACGAATTCTTACCTAGAGCAGCCAGAAGGTGTCTGTACGTGGCCCAATATCCATAGTCTGTTGCATTCCATTGTACTGCTTGTCTAACAAACATGTACATGAAGAATCCTGAAAATATGTAACAGAAGCGTCACTGATAGATCGTACAACCTAAGTGGAGTATTTTGACAAAAAAAAAAAATCCATTTAGCAGAAATATTTCTTCAAAATACCAAATAGTAAGAGTAGCAATTACCTCTGGCAGCCCGACGGATCATATTGGAGGCAATGATGATCAAGATGACAGAACGAGTATTTCCTTCCCTCTTCTTGACTACTGTTTTAAATGACTCTGCAACCCTTCTCCAATTGAAGAAATCTTTGATCATACGGGAAATGGTAACTGGTTCCTGTGAATCCTGACCAACTTGGCCTTTGAGGGATCCTTTGCGTAGGAGTTCCTTCTTGGCAAAGGGTCCGTGACTTTCTTTGATCAGGAAAATGACATAGACCACGGCTAGAATGTATGCCAAGAGAACCAGTGCTAAAGCTACATTATAGCTGGCATGTTTGATAATGAGTGCTCCAATAAGAGTGCCAAGAGGACCACCTAAGTTCCACATGGAATTAGCTATGCTGACACGTGACGTACGGCTCTTCTCTGGACAGATGTCGCTAATGTAGCTTATGGTCGAAGTCAAAAGACCCATGTTACCTCCACCCAGAGATTCTAAG
>NC_090768.1:5504933-5507433 GCF_036898095.1 Palaemon carinicauda
GCTTGACATTTTACTGTGCATATAAACATGTTTATCAATCATGAATCTTAGCTTCTCTTCCATTATCACCTATGGCATCTTCACCCTATATAATTTTTAATAAATGACGCCTTGAATGCTGATGTTTAAGAGTCATTGTTATTTGATAAAATAATTTAGCTATATTCATTTATGAATATATTTTCTAATAATTTTATTGAATTTTCAAAATTCTAAGAAGCAAATATTTTTAATCAATTTTCTCAATTCATGAAACTACTTTGTGCTATAAGTCCTAAGTAATGGGTATATTGTGTGAAATATGATACCCAGCTGAATCAAGCTAGATGTACAAGTAACGACATTTTGTGCACATACTTGAACGGCAGACCAATATGAAATCATAGATATTTGAGAAAGTGGCATTCCAAAAAGTCTCAAAGGAAATATTGAGAGTGAAAGGGAAAGAAACCGAATAAAAGTTCTAAAGAAAGATCTACTTTTGTTAGGGCAAGTTGAACTCTAGCTTACATCCTTAGAATAAAAAGGCAAAATGTAACATCTGAGCAAAATTGTTAACAAAGGAATGGAGTCAGTTCATTTAGAAATACCTTAAAGAATTTAGCAGGAATGTTATATATGAAATGTTTTATCATTTTTAAAGGAAATATGCAGAGGTGTTAAAGGCATAATATAAGTTTCTCCAAAATGAAATTTGAGTCAGAATCAATCCATCTCTGCCGAATTTCTCGTATTTCCTCTTATCTTTCACTAGTTTTCTCTTTTGCCAAGCATTTCATTCAACCACAGGAAAAAAGCCTGGAAAAATGGCATATCTATTTTAGTATGATAGTTTAGGAAATTCAGTTTTTGCAAAATGTCTCGGTCAGAGGTAAATAGTTAAGTGGACAAGGTAGTCCTGAGTTAGTCTATTCCACCCAGTGTTTCTGCATATGTGCATTTCTATTCAGGGCATAGTGATAAGGTCATGTATTCCGTATTCACTTCAGAGTTTTTTTTTTTTTTAGGTATTGCAGGTTTGTAGCCCTGAATACGTTAATAGTGGAGTGAATGAGATTAGGAATATGTGTAAGAAATTAAAGGATCCTGAAATTGTATTAGACAGTGTATTGAGGAGAGCAAAAATACTATTTGTTGAAAAAAAAAAATTCAGGGTCAATGTACATTTTAAAACTGTATTATTATTATTTTTACTAGCCAAGCTACAACACTAGTTGGAAAAGCACAATGTTATGACCCTAAGGGTTCCTACAGGGAAAATAGCACACATTGAAATTGGAATTCCTAATTCTTTTTATGATAGTGTCAAATAAGGTTGTCAACTTTGGCAATTTTCAATAAAGGACAATAATTAAAAAGGTAGATATATTTATTTTATTAAGGTTTAAATGTATACATAATTTTTAATGTACTTTGACCATACCTTCAAACAAGCTTCTAGTTTTTAAAGTTATATGTGTTTTGACTTTTCGCAGACGTCAACAACTCCAGATCGTTTTATTTTTTCCACAAAATTCCCGACAAGTGTCTATCAAGTAAAAGTATATGAAAAGTTCACTTTTCATTAATTTTTTGGAGCATTGTTTCTTTCGTTTCTTCATTTAGATGACATTACACTAAACTTATATTCACAGGACTGCGGTCCACCCCAAAGCCAAAGCAAAGTCCTTCAAAAGAAGGCAACCGTGTTACCCCATAAGAAAGGGAAAAAGGCACGCTAATAGATGATGATGATAGTTTGCTGATTTTCCAGGGATGAAAGCGCAAATGAAAATAAATTTATTTAAAAAATCAAGTTGCAAATTATCCATAGGGTTTCTCAAAGAATTGAACATTCCATCTGCCATTTTCATTTGTGCAATGTTCCATGCGGAAATATTGAACACATGGTGGGAATATTTTCTTGTTTTATATAAATTATATATATATATATATATATAATATATATATATATATATATAATATATATATATATATATATATATATATATATATATATATATATATATATATATATTTGAGGCATCGTCTGAATTTAAATAAAAAATAGAGGACCCTGTTGTTTCAAATCATGCATAACCACTCCTAAATTCTTTTTATCTATCACATTTGTAACAATTGCCTCGGATTTGGTTCGACCACAAGATACCATTGCTTGAAACTTTCGAATAATGGTAAAGTAATGAATTTCATTTCAAGCTACAATCCAGCGAGTTGTGTGAATGATTGTGTTTAACTGCATAATATATTTGAAATTTTGAGCTTGTTCGGAGGTGCAGATGATAAGATGAAAAATCAAAACTTACGGTGTAAGTGCGTGTATGAATTACGTGCGGTACAAGATATTTCCCAAGCAAAAATATATATATGGCTTATTTGAATACTGTATATATATACTGTATATATATATATATATATATATATATATATATATATATATATATATATATATATATATATATATATAAAGTAGGTGTAATATGATAGAAATAAAGGACAT
>NC_090768.1:5512433-5532433 GCF_036898095.1 Palaemon carinicauda
TACACTGGTGTATAAACTGCGTAACCGACCATTGGCATGAACCCATTCAGTGCAGCTCCTACTGCGTTAATACGACCTTAAAGGAGGAAAACGTTTGATCATCTAAACTATTTACTTGGTAATAGATTTCATCATATAAATAGATTTCTTCAATGAACTTAAAGATCAAAACTTCAGTATATCATCTTTCGAAGATGTTATATCTGTTATTTCAAGCAATGTAAGTAAAATAAGGCATTATACCACTGGCTAACAGTACACAACTAAATGGTAGATTTGCTGATTTATAAATAGATACGATAGCGATTTTAATACAGGTTTCCACATACCTTTTTCATTACTGTCAACCAGTTTTGTGGGCAATGACCGAAAGGCAATGGTGCTTGCATTGGAAATAATGCCTACTACAGGTGCTAGCCATAGCAGGAAAGACAGAGACTTGTTTATTACAAGACCACAACAAACATATTCCGCAACTAGCGACAGAGAACCAACCACAACTAACGTCGCATCCTTGATGTCACATAATTTTGTTAAAAGAGGAATCAGAAACATAGAACCTAGAAAAGGTAAATGCCATTAATTTATAAAGCAAGAGAATTTATGTCCAAATCAATTAATCAGACACATGCTGTGAATGACAGAAAGCATGTTCGAAATGTTACCCAGAGCTACCAGAAGGTTTCTGTAGGAGATCCAGTATCCATAATCTGTCGCGTCCCATTGTAGTGCTTGTCTGACAAACAAGTACATGAAGAATCCTGAAAACAGAAAGCATAAAATGGTCACCGCTAAAACGTGCAACCTAAATTGAATATTTTGAAAATAAAAAAAACATTAGTTTCACAGAAATATTTCTTCGGAATAATTAATAGTAAGACTAGCAATTACCTCTGGCAGCCCGACGGATCATATTGGAAGCAATGATGATCAAGATGACAGAACGAGTATTTCCTTCCCTCTTCTTGAGTACTGTTTTAAATGACTCTACAACCCTTCTCCAATTGAAAAAATCCTTGATCATTTTGGAAATGGTGACTCCCTCTGAATTCGGAACAACTTGGCCTTTGAGGGATCCTTTGCTTAGGAGTTCCTTCTTGGCAAAGGGTCCGTGACTTTCTTTGATCAGGAAAATGACATAGACTACGGCTAGAATGTATGCTAAGAGAACCAGTGCTAAAGCTATATTGTAGTCAGCATGTTTGATAATGAGTGCTCCAATAAGAGTACCAAGAGGACCACCTAAGTGCCACATGGAAGCGGCTATGCTGACGCGTGATGTACGGTTCTTCTGTCGACAAATGTCACTAATGTAGCTTGTGGATGAAGTCAAAAGGCCCAGGGTCCCTCCACTCAGAGATTCAAAAAATGTCACCAGATAGATCATTTCCACAGGCCAAGAAGTCTGCCAGCTGTTGATTAGGTACCCGGCAGCATACATCCCATGGCACAGCAAAGTGATCAGGATAGGAATCTGGATAAATAAAGGGAAGATTCAGACTGGAGTAAGAATAATCTTATCTACGCTCTATATAGAATTACCTAAATCATTTAGTATAATATAGATATTATTTTGTGTCTAGAGCCAATAAAAAGTAAGTCACCAAAATCCTGAATACTAGCCTTTCTTCCATATAGATCACTCCATGCTCCCATGAAGAGCACAAATAATAAACTTGGTACAGACATAATTATGCTGTTGTAGAAAGCAAATATACTTAAATACTTTTGGACTAACACACTTTCCTCTGGATGATCTGCCAAGTTTTCACATACCTGGAAGGTAAAGAAAATTAATTTAGATCATATGAAGACAAGGTAAGTTAAAGAATTTAGAAAAAAAAAAATGCTTATGAGACTAGGTGCAATAGATTTATACATAATTGTGTAACTCTCACTTCTGGAGGAAAGTCGAGGTTGACAGAACATATCTTATTCATCTGAGCGTTTTCGATGAAGAGCAGCATTGCCTGGTTGCAAGCACCATCTATGAGCATGACGGGTTCAACCGACATACTTTTGAGTGCATTCAAAAATTGTGACATACTGCCTTTTGTCAGAAAATCTTGCCGTTTATAACCTGAAATTGTAGAAAAGATAAGATCTTATTATTCAAACCCAATTCTTTTAAATGTATGATATGAAAATAGACTTAAACTGAGTTAATACATTGCATATCTTTATGTACATTTAAATAGGGAATACATGATAGCCTGTAAGATACAGTACCTCGTCATTTTTTTTTCTTTCTTTTTAAGTGTGAAATACTTTGAAATGTCTAATTGCTGACATCATATTGTTATGAAAGGAAATGATTGGTATTGCTCTCACCTTCAACCAGCTGCAGATGGTTTTCCTCGTGAAAAGAACCTGCTTTGCTACAATATGCAGTGTGCAAGAGTAAACATTGAATAATGACAGGCTTTGCTTAACATGTTGAGAGATTTGCCATTAACGTTCGCTACCTGTTTTAAACCTATGATGTGAGTAATTAGATCCACTGCTTATTGAATTACTCACTGAATACTGTAGAGGACTGTTTGCATCCTCTAAATAGAATACTTTGTATTAACCTTAAATTTAGTGTTCCTGCTTTTAATAAGATGTTTTTTGAGGTGAGGAAACACCTCTTCTAGCTGACGTAAAGTATATCCTGGGAGGAAGAACTCTAAACTTGCAACAGCGCACTATATAAAGTCTATTGTAAATCGGGGAGCAGTTTTCTAACTTGTAACTTGGAAATTTACTCCTAAAATCCAGGAACCCTTTGGTTACTCCACCCACCGCAGCCAATGTCTGTCTGTGTGTGTGTGTGTGTGCTATTTCAATGATCTAATTAATCACTTAGTTCAACTGGACTTTTCTCCGCCATGGCTCGCTCCACTCACGATTAAGCATTATCTCATTGCACCTCTGCTCCGGCAAGTAGTGCATGTTTAGCTACGTACATTTACCAAAAGGGTGAGTAAACCTACATTCATCCTTCTCTCGGATTATTTTCCTCTGTTCTTGCGCAAAGGCAGCGCAGACAGCAATATCCTGACAGTCTTCGTGCATTGGGCACAATGGTTCCAAACTGATAGCATAGATATCCTACCACTGATGCCACGTGAACCGATTCTGCATACATGTAAACTACAGTCATCTTACCCTGGTAACTTAGTTATCAAGGTTGCTTGATAGAAATTGATTTCTTACCATTATTTATTGTTAGTTTGCTGTAGTTTTGTGCTGCCTTTGGCTGCGTCAACAAACATACAGTGTAGTCAAGACAACTAGTGATATATCAAAGAGTAAATACACAGAAACAAACTATCACAAACTACTATATATATGTATATATATGTATGTATATTATATATATATGTTGGTGAATCCCTTAATAGAGATTTAGCTAGAATTAGTGCATGGTGCAAATTATGGGGTATGAAGTTGAATCCTAACAAAACTCAAAGTATGATTGTAAGTAGGTCAAGGACGGTGGCTCCTCAACATCCGGATCTCAGTATTGATAATGTTTCTTTAAATATGTATGACTCTTTCAAAATTTTAGGTGTGATTCTCGACAGTAAATTTATTTTTGAGAAACATATAAGGTCTGTCTTCTTCAATTGCACAAAAAATAGGCTTATTGAGAAAGTCTTTCAAGATTTTTGGTGATCAATCTATTCTGAAGAAGTGTTTTAATTCTTTCATTCTACCTTGTTTTGAGTATTGTTCTCCTGTCTGGTATTCAGCTGCTGATTCTCATCTTAATTTGTTGGACAGAAACTTACGGTCTGTTAAATTTCTTATTCCTGATCTAGATATTAATCTCTGGCACCGTCGTTCAATTAGTTCATTATGCATGTTGCATAAGATTTTTCATAACTCTGACCATCCTTTACATTCAGATCTCCCTGGACAATTCTATCCTGTTCGTAATACTAGGCAGGCAGTTAATTCTAATAGCCAGGCCTTCTCCATCACGAGGCTCAATACTACGCAGTACTCTAGAAGTTTTATTCCAGCTGTGACCAAGTTGTGGAATGATCTTCCTAATCGGGTGGTTGAATCAGTAGAACTTCAAAAGTTCAAAGTTGGAGCAAATGCTTTTTTGTTGACCAGGCGGACATGAGTCTTTTTATAGTTTATTTATGTCATATTTGTTTTTGATGTTGTTAATAGTTTATATATGACATGTCTGTTTTGACGTTGTTACTTATTTTAGAAGGATTTATTGTTAATTTGTTCTCTTCATTTATTTATTTCCTTATTTCCTTTCCTCACTGGGCTATTTTTCCCTGTTGGAGCCCCTGGGCTTATAGCATCTTGCTTTGCCAACTAGGGTTGTAGCTTGGATAATAATAATATATATATATATATGTATATATGTATATATTTATATATATATATATATATATATATATATATATATATATATATATATATATATATATATATATATATATATATATATATCCTTTGACTGCCTGGACAGTACTAATTTCTCCTTTGCCTACACTTTCATAAAATAGTCTGCCCTATTCTTTACATTTTCTTCTCTGTCCTCATACACCTCACAACACTGAGATTACGAAATAATTCCTCTTTACCCAAGGGGTTAACTACTCCTTTGTAAGAGCCAACGTCAGCCAGCCTTCACTCCTCTCAAGTGCGAATACTGTTTTCCTGTCAAACGTGATTAGCAACATATATCGTGTATAGTAATGTTAAAACGTTGGCGAAATTATTGGATGTTAGTTCAAGTGTAGTGTGGTAATGTAAGTATATTTTGTCATATAAGTTTTTGTAACTGGCCCTGTGAGATTAGGTTAAACAGTGAAGTGTATTTATTTTGTTTAACTGTTCGGTAACCTCGTGAGAACCAAAAGACGTAAGTTTAACAGTTACATATATGTAAATTTCATCATTGTATGTTCATTAGTGTTGAAGTGTTAATTCTTTTCATTAATTATCAAAATTAAATATTTTTATAAATTAACTTCCGGTGAAACAAGTGATTGTAAAAATTTTGTTTTTTAAAGTGTCTTTCTTTTGTCTTAGTCTAAGGTTTAGTTCAGATTTAATATTTTAAGTGATTTATTTTTTATGTTAATTCTTGTGAATTGCTGTTGTAACTTTTATAGAATATACTTATTTTTGTAAAGTGCATGTTATTTCAATTACCAATATTTTTTTCTCGGCTTTGCTCGTATTCCCTGACTAAGAACCGAAGTAAGAGGTTGGTTTAGAATGGTTCACATAAATAACCACCCAATCTTGTTTTGAGTGTAATGTAAGAAACCTTTGGATATTCAGTGTTCATATATATTGCCGTCTGGGAGTTGCGTATATTCTCAGAGCTCGAGTATTATTTTTCAAGTGTAACAGACTTGTGTAATATAGTCGGGTGAGTTTTGGAACTTGGGAATTTGTGTAATTCTCCAGCTGTAATAATATATATATATATATATATATATATATATATATATATATATATATACAGTGTATATATATATACAGTATATATATATATATATATATATATATATATATATATATATACAGTATATATATATATACAGTATATATATATATATATATATATATATATATATATATACAGTATATATATATATATATATATATATATATATATATATATATATATACAGTATATATATATATATATATATATATATATATATATACAGTATATATATATATATATATATATATATATATACAGTATATATATATATATATATATATATATATACAGTATATATATATATATATATATATATATATATATATACATGTGTGTGTGTGTGTGTATGTGTTTGTCATAATTGAAATATGAAGAAAAGGAATTATCATCGTTTCTTTAACCAAAGGCATACACCTGAAAACTTGAAGAAGCTAAGAAAATACGAGGATTTCTGTAGGAAACACATTGACGCCACTAAGGCAATCGCCTTTAATATGCTTTTAAGGCATGTAATTTTATGTATACACTTGACCTATGAGTTTTATGTGGTGTCTATAAATAGAAGATAACATATCTTCGAGTAAACAAAACTCCAGTGATGTTTCATGAAAGTATAAAAATTGCAACCATGCTGTTCCATTGAATATCTGGTACCAGCAGCTATTTAGAGCCAGTTTTTTTTTTTTTCATGTGTGTCTTCGTCAGAGGCACAATAGTTGATTAATGGCATCACACTTCCATATAAAGGCTATGCCGTATAAATTCAAAAGTGCGTAAGGATTTGGTAACTCCAAATTAGATCAGAAAGGGAATGCTTTTACGGGTAAATCTGAGATTAGTACAAGAATTCTGAGTCCCTATAAAGGTTATAGTTTATGTTTTATTTCATACCAATAAATAAACCCTAATAAAACAACAATAACTTTAATATAGGTAATTTACTTACGAAGAGGTATTTAAAAATTTACAAAATTATTTAAACTGGCGGAGAAAAAATATCTATTTGAGTACAAGGGAAAGAGGACCAAAATAATAAACAACAAAGAAATGAGCATTCAAATAAAAAAACTTACAAAGTCCAAGTCTTGCGTGTTAGGTGAGCCGCGTCTTCCTCTCAGCGAGAGACTAACCTAACAACATTCAGGCATATACCACATACCATTTTCAAGGTCAACTGGTGTTTGAAAAGTTTGCCTTAATTGCTTATTTACAAATGAAAGTCATGGGCTTCTCCAACAGGATTAGTCAGCCTATAAGAGTTTAAGACATCTGCAAGCTGTGTGGTCCAGAATAAATTATCTTAATATATTTGCTTAACGCGTAAAATGTAATGTTTAAGAAAACACACATTCAACTTTTTCCATGGATCGGTGCAGTTTTAATATATGTGGGCATATGGTAACGAACACTTAATATTCAAATGCAATAACCAAGTCTCAAGGTGAATTGGGCTCATGTATAAATAACCAATACTATTTTGTAATCACTACAGAATTCATATACGCTTGTTTCAAACGGTAACTGATCGTGAAAAGACTTGACCTCTAATTATAGTGAAGTTTCTTAGGTTTTACCTCGCTGGTTTCAAACGAGTAGCCTGTGTACTAAGAACAGGGACTCTTTGAAGTATATATTAAGGAGTATGCCGTTATCTTCACTATAGAGGGATTTCAATGCTAAAGATTTTAATATAAACTATTAAAAAATAAAGCTGAAAAAAACTATCATCAAGAGTGTTCACTGTTTCAAATTCAAGCTCTATGCTCAAGGTGAAGGGCCTTTTCCGCATGCGAAAGAGCAAAGTGCTCTCTAAAAGCGATCGTCACTCCATAGATCTTGGTCACTCCCAAGCCAAGAGAGTATAGGTTACGAATCTGCTTGGTTGCTGAGATAAATCAACCAAATTCCACGAATAAAAGGTATGTGCTATTTTTACCTTCATTTTTCTCCAGAAATATGCCAGAAAACCACCTGTACCACAATTCCAATACTGGGGAATCTTCTTCAGGGAGCACAGCATATGAGAAGAAGTCAAACGTTTCCTGCATTTGTCCACCTGACAAAAAAAAAAAACAGTAAAAGGGCATCTGCATCGAGGAACAAAGCATTCTAGAACAAGTCTGACTTGTTCCCTCAGTTAAGCCCATCTTTTCTATATTTCTCTATAGACTCCCGGATTAGATTCAGAACATCCACCATCACTAAACTTCATCCAACCTTCTGATCTTCAAGATGAAGTCATTCATAATTACCACTAATTCCTCCGGAACTAACGATTAAGATATAGCCGTCATTGTTGACGGATCGCGTACACTAGAGTTGAATATCATAATACTTTACAGTAAGATGAAGTTTTCAAGTCTCCTTTTCAAATATTAGTATCCGTTTCATCGAAAGGAAACCCCTGATATATGAAATACATATACATAAAACTGATTGTAAAAAGCACAGATAAACAACACATAATTATTGCTTTTATCAATCAAACTTTTGCATAAATATCAAAGTGGATTCATGGCTTCTTTATGAATCATAAACTTATTTGTAACACTTAGTTAAGTTTTGTCCAAAATAAAATACTTTTTCGAAACAAAAATGAAAATAAATGAAATGTGTATAACTTGTAGCAATGTCACTTGTAGATATCAAAATGAATTTTGATCGAAGAACACACATAATGTATTTTGTTTAACTAGCCATTTAAAGAAGAAAGTATAATACATGATACTCATATGTTAATACTGGACAGATTGGGTGTATAAATGTTAGAAATCCGTGAATTGGGTCCAGTATATCTTGAAAAAATATCACTTGAAGCTATGTTTATCATAGAGAATTTTGTTTAGCCATCCCTGCCTGCATTTGCATATTAGTGTCCCTTAATTTGACCTGCAAAATTTTCATCCAGTTATCGATAAGCCACTTCCTTTGGCATGGTCTCCGAGTGAAGAAATGCCTGCATGACCACTACTGCATTCCATCAACTCCGCATGAATCACGTTTGGAACTCAAATAAAAACTTACACACCCGATGCTCTTGCGTTAGCTTTGTCTCCAGTATGTCCAACCCAGCGTCATAATACAGTACTTGTGGCGAATCTCTCTCTCTCTCTCTCTCTCTCTCTCTCTCTCTCTCTCTCTCTCTCTCTCTCTCTCTCGTTAAAGGTGTCAGTTTGTAATTTGTCAGTTAGCCACCCAAGCGAATAGCCCGCAGCTTACTCCGTATTATTATTATTATTATTATTATTATTATTATTATTATTATTATTATTACTTCCGCCAAGGAGGTTATATTTTATTTATCTAACTATTTATTTGTCTGTGCGTCTGTGGACAGGACTGCGTCAAAAATACTCAACGGATTTTGGCGAAATTTTCACCAGAGATAGATCTTAGGTCTGTGAAGAGAGACTTATACCAGTCTGTTCAACGTAAAGACATTTTGCTGCAAGTTTGAACTTCTGAAGTTCCACCTAGTCAACTGCCAGATTAGGAAGATCATTCCACAACTTGTCACACCTGGAATAAAATGACCTACGGTGTTAGAGATTAATATCCAGATCAGGAATAAAAGATTTATTAGACCACAAGTTTTTGTCCGACCAATTAAGAAGGAAATCGGCAGCTAAAGACCAGACAGGAGAACAATACTCGAAACAAAATAGAATGAAAGAATTAAAACATTTCTTCAGAATATATTGATCGCTGAAAATCTTGAAAGACCTGAAATCTTAAAATGCCTTCTCAGTAAGCCATTTTGTTTTGTGCTGTTGAAGAAGACGCAGTTTGAATTTCCCTCTCAAAAGAAAATTTGCAATAAAAAATCACACGTAAAATTTGAAATGAGTTGTATATAGTTGAGGAGACATTATCACTGCAAAGATCTGGATGTTGAGGAGCCACAATCATAAATTACTTTGAGTTTCGTTAGGGTTCAACTTCATCCATGCACTATGCATTAACTCTAGCTAGATATCTAATAATGGATTCTACAACCACAGGTCTACACTCTGGAGATGGAATTGGTGCAAAGAGATTAGCATCATCTGCATAAGCAACAAGCTTGTTTTCTAGGTCACATCATATTCTCGTTAAGAATATTTCCCTGAGGAACGCCAGATATTCTATTTCTGTAGACTATGGTTTAATTGATGACAGGAGTAATTTTGTGTTTTTTTTTTTGTGTGTGTGTGATTTTTACAATCAAATTTATGTATATGTTATTTATTACTGGAATTTTTCATTGATGGAATGGATACCAATATTTAATAGGGGCTATTTGAAAATTTCATCTTGCTGTAAGATTTTAGGATCTTATGGAACAGTGGTGTACACAAGCAGTCAAAACTGACGGCTAAATATTTAGATATATATATTCCCACACTCGCACACACCTCCCTCTCACCATAGTATGACTAATCCCTATCCCCTACCCGAGGGACTAGGAAAAACTACTCTCCATGTCATCCTTCACCTTATTTCGCTATCTATCTATCTATATATATATATATATATATATATATATATATATATATATATATATATATATATATATATATATATATTTATATATATGTATATTTATATATTTATATATATTATATATATTATATGTATATATATCTATATATGTATGTATGTACATATATATATATATATATATATATATATATATATATATATATATATATATATGTATATATGTAAAGAACCAGACACTTGCACTTTACTATATAGGGGAGATTAGTAGTTTTCATTTCACAGCTTAATTCGGATAACAGAAAACACTTGGTAAAAAATAAGTGTCGGTGAGAATGATTGGAAGGATTCTTTTAATAAAAAGATCAATATCCTTAAAATATTCAAAGGACCTTGATTTAGATGGTTGAATATACAGTACTTTGTTGTAAACGATTGGACTTATATTCCTATTTGAAGATGATTAAAAAGACTTCATGGTTAGGAAGATTCTTTTCATTTTACGATGGTCACATCAATGTACCATTTCTTAATTCTCATATATTTGTTGAGATGATATCTATACACTGTTGTTTTCCCTATCAATGTATGATATGATTATGTTATAATCCTTTTAGCATAAACGTTTTCCATAGTGAACTGTGAAGATATTTGTTTTGAGTGGTATATTTAGAAAAGCCAAGTTTCAGAAAAACAATAACAGGAACAAAACTCTTAAAAGGTCATTAACGCAATGGTTCTCCTGTTTAGAATTCGCTGAGAGCGAGCTTTGGGCAGAACTTCCTTGGGACTGAACCGAAAAGGGGATTAGACGTTTGACGTCACAATTCCGTCCCGGAATGAACAGGAGACGACGACAACCGGCATAATAGCTCTTGGACTGAGGTAAGACCTTTGACGAAATTGAATCGCACACCTGCATGATTGTCTTGATATCCTTCATCTGAAGTAGATAACTTTTAATCATGACCACGATGGAAAGCTAATTGTAAGTACTACAGAAGTCATTACAGTATATTTAACCTTTATATATTTTTTACGAATTATTAGTATTTTTTCTTATGAAATTTGCTATTTTCTTTACTTTTTATTCTTTCAATGAAACAGCGACACATGTGTCATATATTTCCACATTCCAGTCTAATTTTCAGGTCCGTAACCGTATTCGTTGGGTTGGGTTATTCTGCATGTTACAAAATTGTTATTTATTTGCATTGGATTTGTTTTGTATTATTTTAGAATTTAAGATTTAGAGCAACGTGGCGTTTTGCAAATTTATGTAGTTCTTTGGTTGTGCAACTAATTGTATTCCAATTGAATGAAAAAAAAAAAACACTCGCGCACACAAAATAAAGACAGCTATTTGAATTCGAAAGTAAAACACGTGCAATTAAGGAATCTAATGACAAGTAGAATCATGTTGCAAACGAAAATATTGTTATAGTTATATGGGGTTGTAAATGCAAATACAACACAAAATAAATCCCACGTAAATGATTGATTATAAAAATGCTAAGTATCTTAACACAGATGAATAGATCCGAACATATCTTAGTGAATTTCTTTCGGTTTTTACCCTTATTATCAATCAAAAGGCAAATCATCAAAGACAGCAGGACACGACTAGACATTCTCTATTTCAAAATAGACTTTCTGATTGGGGTAACCTTAACATGGTGAAAGGGTTTGTGTTTCACTATGATCAGCAAAGCTGTACTATACTCAATTCTTTTTAGTTAGGCAGATTTACACCTACTCGAAAGGGTGCCCCTTTAGCTCGGAAAAGTTTCCTGATCGCTGATTGGTTGGATAAGACAATTCTGACCAATCAGAGAGCAGGAAACTTTTCCGAGCTAAAACGGCACCGCTGTGAGTCGGTGCAAATGCGCCTCATTAAAAAAAATGGAGTATAGTCAGGGCCACCCACACTAGGGTGGTTTTCTATGAGCGATAAGACTAAATTCTCCGACTATCACCAATCTGCAGTGGCCAGCGTAGTGATGAAAACTGTCCAAAGCTCAGACACGAACAAGAGCGTGTCTGAAGCCTTTGTTCTGGAGTGGATTCGAAACGCCTCATTTTTTGTTGTAAACAGGCTTGATGGTACCATAAGCAGACGAGTCTTGATTATGCAGCGCATAATTTAAGCTTCATCCTCCAGGTAAAGGCTAATATAAGCTAAAGTGTTTTCATCAAGACATTTCTCAGTATCATTGCAATGGTCTCTCGATTCACTTAGAAAAGTTTACCCTTCAGTCAATGACATTCCAAATTTTGATCGAATCCCTCAGATTGTATTCCGTTTGATTTCCAAAGATCTTTTGCAGAATTTCAATGGGCGTATTAGCGGTGTTGTAAATCGTGTAGTAATAGTTCTTCTTAAATAAGATGTTAAATTTATGATGAACCCCTGAGGTTATCTAAAACTATTTATATTTTTGCTGTTCAAAATGTGGCGATTAAATTTAGCGTTCACTTAAGGCATTTAGAAAATAAAAGGAAAATTAAGACTAACACTATGGCGTGTGTCAGTTGGCCGGATGCGGGGAAGTATTCAGTAGAGAGAGAGAGAGAGAGAGAGAGAGAGAGAGAGAGAGAGAGAGAGAGAGAGAGATGGAGTCTCCTTGTCTAACTCCTTTCTCAGTCGGAATTTTCTCACTATATGTAGTTTTAGGATTGCTGTACTCTCTCTCTCTCTCTCTCTCTCTCTCTCTCTCTCTCTCTCTCTCTCTCTCTCTCTCTCTCTCTCTATATATATATATATATATATATATATATATATATATATATATATATATATATATATATATATATGCATAACAGATAAAAGAGGGGACGGGAGTCTGAGACCTGATGATGATGATGATGATGATGATATAAATATATATATATATATATATATATATATATATATATATATATATATATATATATATATATAAATATATATATATATATATATAAATATATATATATATATATATATATATATAAATATATATATATATATATATATATATATATATATATATATATATATATAATATATATAATATATACACACACATATACATACACTGAAGCCTAACTTGTAAAACGAATTTATTTATTCCCCATTAGTTCAGAGAAGGGATTTTACCAATTACCTAAAGTCTTGATTTCAGCGTAAGTCGTGAGTAAATATAGACACAACCCTTGGATATTTCCCCTTATCCGACAGGGTCTGACAGCGTTCAATTTTAGTTCAAACAGGTTTGTAAAGAACAAGTTTTTCGTTTCCCAGCGGTATGAGTTTGGATTTCTACTTCAAGTTTCCTGAGCAATTTTTTGTTTCTCTTGGGAACTGGTTCATACGATACTAGTTCCTGACTAGGAAATAATTTGCGTCATTCAGCCTCCCGTTAACATCCTGGACAAAAAATGGACAAAAATAAATTTTACATTCACCCCTGGTGTCCATAAGCAGGTACGCATTTTCTTTTCTTCCGACTTCTAATGCCGGTCATCCTGGACCTATCACACAAGGAAACCCTACGCATTACATGACACACAACAGGGGCGTAGAAGCGTTTTTAGGGGGTGCCGGCTAAAGCTTTATAAGTCACTGACGACGTGGGGGGCGGGGGCAGAATCTTTTTCCGCGTAAACCCCCTTAGGCGCAATTTCCTGGCTTCTGACATCTGATTGTAGCAACAAAAAAATCATATTTTTTGGACTATTTTTATGTGACCAATTACAACTTGTACACAATGATAATCATGAAATACTGGTAAGCCTATTTAATGAGTTTACCAGAAAACATACTGACCATGTTGATTATTTGCTATAAACTCATTCGCAATATTGATCAAGTTAGGGCTTTTTGTTTACTAAGTCTACTATATTTTACCTATGATTTATTATATCTATCATTTGTTATTTAGTTCCAATTTTATCTTTGAGTTTTTAAATGCGTTCATATTGTTAATTTCATCTAATTTCTAGTTTTTAAAAGACAATTATCTAATGTTTTATTATTTGTCTTTGGTTTTAAACTTTGGTGGTGAGCTATGAAGATGAGAACCTCACAAACATAGAAGTGCTCCATAGACTTGAAGATACTGCAATCGTCTTAATAAACAAGGTTTTTAAAATGTTTTTCAATTAGCGAAACTATATATATGTATATATATATATATATATATATATATATATATATATATATATATGAAATACAGTATATATGTTTATATAATCATATGCATATATATATATATATATATATATATATATACATATATACATATATATACATATATATATATATATATATATATATATATATATATATATATATATATATATATATATATATATATATATATCACATTTTCTATTGATCTTTTTTGCTCTTCAAGCAAAGATTGGTCTTTGCCGCCCTATATAATAAAGAACATCTTGAATATAGTTATATGTTTGTTTACCATACGTCTTATTCCCCAGCTGAGTTGGTGGAGCAAGAATGTTATAATCGTTCAGTTGTAAGTAAATCTTCACGGGTTAAGTTAGTAACCTTTTAATCGTGGCTGATATTGTTACCCATTTATAACTAAGTTAGCACGTGAGCATTAGGCTGTTATTGAACCAAGGACCTTTAATTCGCGAACGAAGGCTGGGAGGCTTGTGAACCATGCTTGATCCTAGCTGTAAATGGGTAACAGTATTTGTTGGTCTCAACAAAAAAGCATAGCATCTTTTCTAAGGATATATATATATATACAGTATATATATATATATATATATATATATATATATATATATATATATATATATATATCCTCCTACGCCTATTAACGCAAAGTACCACTGATAGATTTTACTAGGCATCTCTATGTATGAAGCAGGAGATTATATATATATATATATATATATATATATATATATATATATATATATATATATATATATATTTATATATATATATATATTTATATATATATATATATCCTCCTACGCCTATTAACGCAAAGTACCACTGATAGATTTTACTAGGCATCTCTATGTATGAAGCAGGAGATTATATATATAATATAATATATATATATATATATATATATATATATATATGTATATATATATATATATATATATATATATATATATATATTCATCACTAACACTCGTGATTTACAATTTTTCAAATAAGTCACAAATATCATTCACAATCGAATGCGTTTTGCCATGGGATCTCAGACCCGTAGGGAAATTCCTTTTATGGTAAATAGTTCTGCCCGGCCAAGGACTCGAACCTGTAGGACCGATAGGAATAGGAATGAACATTCGACTGTTTAGACCACTCGGCTGTACAGAGAGATAAGAGTTGATTCCGATTCTACTATATTGAAGTCTCTAAAAAGTCCTCACCTCCTATATCCTTATATAGCTAATAAATATCATATCAGAACCTTGGGAAAAAAGACCAAAGTAATGGCATGAGTAGTTATATAACAACAGGTATAGGAAAGCATTCTGTTATACAGTGCCAAATAGAAATGACATCAGCTCAGTTATTGTGCATTCACAATTATACGATTATGATACACTTTACCTGAAAATAAATTAAAGGATTGAGTTATATAAAAAAAAATACAGTTCTGTATACTTGTACTGTATATACAAGGGGATATTATTCATTCTACGTACCTCTGTAAATGTGCAATTACATTCTGATACTTTTTTAAAAGTGAAATATCTACCCCTTATGTAGTGCTATAACTTTATTTTATCTATCATGACCCGTTCTCTATTTGGCGTTAGTTAATCATGAATAATATATATATATATATATATATATATATATATATATATGTATATATATATATATATATATATGTACATATATATATATATATATATATATATGTGTGTGTGTGTGTGTGTGTGTGTGTGTGTGTGTGTGTGTTAAGCTAGATTATGCTAGATATTTCACCATTCAACTCCGTCCTGTTTACCATGGGAAAATAAAAAGTCGTCCCTTTTAAAGTAGTTAATGGAAGAGCTCTGTAACAAAATATTAGCAAGAAAATTGTATATCAGGCATAAAAGCACGGTTCCTCATTCCAAGATGTACTGACCCATTCCACATTTACCTTGGCAGCAAATATCAGGAAATTCGTTCTCGTGGATCTCTTGGAATCCAGTTAATAATGACTATATGCTCTTTTCATTGTTTATTATTCTCTTTTCTTCCTATTTTCTTTAGCCCTAAACTCTAAGACGGAGTTGCATCTGGTGTCACTCATAAAGAGGGGGGAGGGGGGGAGGAGGCAGCCCCGGAATTCAGTCACCGTTCCGATTGCCCGTAAATAGTAAAGGCCCGGTCACACCGCCCGAACGTTGCTGGAGCGTTCCTTGAACGGTAGGGAGGTGGACCAAACCTTCGAAAATTTAGTTTAACGTTTTTACGTTCGGTCTTTATTAGGCTGCTGAACGTAGCAAATCCTCGCATATTTCCTGAGTTTTCTTACACCTCTATTATGGAAGTTGCAGACACTAAATTAACTAACGAGTTCGAGCGGGACTCGAACTCCCGTCTGGTGATCACCGGGTAGAAACGTTACCAATAAGATCACACCAACCCTAAGAATCAAATAAAGTTTGTTGACTTGCAAATTGAAATAGCCGTAATCTGTAAACAGCGACAAGAAAACCATGTCAAGTTCCTTAATATTTGGATTTAATAAATCTGTTATTTCTCAGTTTTTAGCTTATAATGAGATTTTAATCAACCAGGAGCACAAAGGTAACCTGTATGGTATTACAAGGGCCTTCTTTGAAGGTAATAAGTCTTTTGGTACTCTTTTGGGGATTATTTGATACATCTACTATTATTAAGTTATTATGGAAAACTATTAATCAACCGCTAGAACTGTGTGCCTGATTTCTAAATCTTTTCAACCCACATAATCTTGTGTTGGTTATTCTTTTTTATACTTGTCGTGATATCCAGGACTTCTTTATTCATGGGACATTATAAAGATCCTAGTCAATTAAGATGAAGTGATGTTGGGATTCCAATGTTTTCATTTATAAGGCAAATTTTATTTAGGAAAATCTCTATTATTCTAACCATCAAGCTTAATCACTTTCGCCAAAATCGAATATTTTGCTAAGAGAATGTATTCTCCCCTGTTGTCGTTTATTTATTAGTTTATTTATTTGTGAGTAACTTTACACCAATATTATAGCACCGATTTTGACCAAATTTGGTAGTTATGTTGCGTATGACCCAAGGATGAATCTGTAAAAGTTTTGATAAGGTACACCAAAGTACAAATACGCAGCAGTGCTTTAAAAATAATCGCGATTGTAATTAAATGGCAAGTATGTTGTTAAGTTTATATTTTGTTTGCGAACATCATTACACAAATACTACCTAATCAATTTCTACGGAACTTGGTGGACATGTTGGGTATGACCTAAGGGCAAATCCAATAGATTTTGAAGAAAATACATCGAAGTTACAAGTACGCAGTAGAGTTAAGAGCATAATAAGACTGCTTGGTATGGCGAAGGTATGCTCTCTACTTAGTGCCCCTCTAGTTGAATTTTTTATTCATATATGGTAGTTTATTCCTGAGAAAAATTCATACAATATTGTGCTTGTTCTAGAGGGTTGTACGAACACGTACAGCCCAATTTCCATTGTTTTGGTGCTCCTAAAGGTTGCTGAAAATCTTAACTCTAGATAATTAAGGTATGTTGAAAGATAATACTATTAGATTATAAATATTTTATTAAAAATGGTTCGTGACAAAAATCTTTGGCAACTATGATGTTGTAGTAGGAACTAAAATATTACGCATTCAAAGATTCAGTTCATAAAAAAAGTAACAGCCATTAGAAATATAAATACTACAACTAAAGACTTTCATTTTGAGAAAGTAACCTTAGATTAGTGTTGCATTTGCACGAATTTTCTCCAAGCTATTTCAGTACTTTTCATATTCACTTTTTGTATCATTTTCTAATCTGTCTAACTCGACTGGCGTTGTCACGTGCCCTTGCTTGTAACAAATGGGACCGAATGTCCTGTTTTTGATCCCCGTAGCTTCATCTTTTTCATTCACAAATGAATGATTAATTATACCACCATGATGCCTATTATTTTCCAAAATATTCTCTGACTTGGCCGAGTACTTGTCGTCCATATCTCTTACCTGGTTATGCTGTAAACTGTTCGTAATTGAGGCCTTTATGTTGTTGCTGTCTGTCTGAATTTCATCCAGAACAGTTTTTACTTCATTACTATTTTGGTCTCTTTTAGATTCGTTATCATCTATGTCATTCGACATTGTAAGGCTCGTTATCAGAACACATCTGTTGGAATAAGTTTAGAGTAATGACTATTAATTATCTCGTAGTACATATGATGAAACATAATATTCACAGTGCAAATGGTCAAAAGATTTTCAAATTTCTGTAGAAATAAAACTATGTTTAGAAGATACTTGTGGATACTTACATAAATGCAATCATTATTACTGCATTGAGGCTGGCCCCCAAAAGGAACTGGGCAGCTGGGAAAGTTTCTACTGTGCTGTAGTATAGAGGTGAATAGGCAGCAGAGGCTACCATAGGCATCAGTCCATTAACAGCACACACCACAGCACTAATGCGCCCTGTAAGTTTATAATCATCATGCAAAATATTCAAAACAAGTGTAGTCATGTACAGTATATGATTGTGATTTTAAACGTTATTACTGCAGTGAACAACTACTTTGATTATGAAATTTTATATGGAATGCCTAAAAGTGAGAATATCCTAAGTTATCATTTTAAGAATTAATGGTTTTCAAAGCACTTCACCATACTTACCTTTTTCGTTAATGTCAACCAGTTTTGTCGACAGTGATCTAAAGGCGATAACACATGCATTTGAAATGAGACCTGCCACTGGACCCAGCCATACAAGGAATGACTGGGATGTATTTCTAATCATCCCATAGCAGACATATTCTGCCATCATGGACATAGAACCCAGCACTACTAACGCAGCGTCTTGGATCTTTATGAGCTTTGCCATCAGTGGCACCAATAATAATGAACCTGAAAAAAAAATATTAATGAGCAATTTTGTATTTAATTGAATTAGAATATTTCTCACAATTCTAAGCCACGGTAATATGATCTAGTGTTGTTTCTTACCTATTGCAGCCAAAAAGTTTCTGTATGTGACCCAATATCCGTAGTCAGTAGCGTCCCACAAGAGAGTTTTACGAACAAACATGTACATGAGAAAACCTGAAATATAAGTAAAAAGCACCGTATGAGCAAAAGCTGAAATATATTGCCAGGGATATAACAATAAAATTGATATTTCCAAGAAAGTTTACCTCTTGCAACTCGACGTATCATATTTGCAACAATAGTAGTTAGAAGCACAGCTCGTGTATTTCCTTCTCGCTTCTTAAGTGCGGTCCTGAAGGATTCTACTACTCTTTTCCAGTTGAAGAAATCTTTGACCATTTGTAGAACAGATACATTTTCCTTGGAAATCACTGCGTCTTGATCCTGGGGAGGTTGTCTCGCCTTGAATTTCTCACTGGCAAAAGGTCCGTGGCTCTCCTTGATGAAGAAGATGACATATAACACAGCTGAAACATAGGCAAGCACAACAAGAGAAAGGGCCACATTATAACCGTAATACTTTATAATGATAGCTCCTGCGAGAGTACCTGGTGGTCCACCCAGGTACCACATTGAGTTAGCAGTACTAACTCGAGATGTTCTACTTTTTTCTGGAGTGATGTCACTAATATAGCTAATGGTTGAAGTAAGGAGCCCCACATCACATCCACCGAGGGCCTCTACAAATGACACGAAGTATAAGATTTCAACTGGCCAAGATGTGTGCCAGTTATTGATGAGGTATCCTCCAGCGTACATTACATGGCAGATTAGAGTTATCAGAAGTGGGATCTGCAAGAAAAGGGGAAGTGTCAATGATACAAATGGGAAAATAGTAACAAAATAAAAAAAATAAATCAGGATCTTAATATATTGAT